>NC_133620.1:65767269-66067269 GCF_048593235.1 Sminthopsis crassicaudata
TGTTATGCTTATTAATGAAGTGAATATTCATTGGACTCAATCTCAGAATTAGCCTGGTAACATCTCCCCTTCAATGTTGTAGGGGTATTTCTGAAGACTTACAGACTCTCATGTCATTTGCTTGAGCCAGTGCATTTCCCCTTATGTTAGCTGTTAGTCACTAGCACTCCAATTCTATTTAACTCTAAAACATAAATTAGCTTCTGTTAAAAACATAACAAGCATGTAAGTACAACACCTGCTTTTTAGGGACCCTGAGCAAATTTGGTCTCTGTGAACAGTGATTTTAGTCTTAGTACATTTTATAGCATTGTCTGCCAAATGCACCTTCTGTTGGATACAAGTTACCACTGGGCTAGATCCTAATGATTAATGGTTATTACTGTGTCTTACAGTGTTGACACTGAAAAATTTAGTGCAAACCCACTCTTGGACTTGGGTGACAAATTCTCCTGACCTTTTGAAAATCACAAGGTTGCAGCTCTAGATTATTCTTCTCCATTCTAAACAAAAGAACAAATATGAAGCAAGACAACTGGTGCCATTTTATGGACCACATGTTGACCTTTGTTGGGGAGGACTCCCTTTACCATTTTGTCTCATTTTTCTCATCAGAATGCTGAAAGCAGCAAAGGGTTAGAGAGAAAAAGAATAACTAGCCCAAGAAATGGGGACTACATTACATAGTGCCTTCTGAACGTACTCCCATTTTCACTTGTAAAGCCAATCAAATATAATCTTCATCATAAGAAAAGTGAATTAAAATCAATCAGACTATCTGTGCATTCTCCCAAGTATCTTCAAGTCACTTATATTAAATGTTACTTGAATTCTCATGTAATTGATTTCCAGGGCTTCTTTTACAACTGCAACAGTAGCCCTCTTTACATACTTACAAGAATTGGGCTAAGTAGCCAGTCCTTTATTACACTATCAATAATTCAATATATCAATAATTCATTGATATAGATTTCGATCTGACTAAATGGTTGGGACCAGTGTAGAGTTAATAATGTTCAATATATACCTGGTGGGAAGATTGTACTAGAGTATCCCAAGAATCTCTTCTTCAGCTTCTGTTGTTTAATATTTTTGTTAGTATAAAGACATAAAGATAGACATAAACAGAATACTTACCAAGTTTTCAGTTGATATGGAAATAGGAAGAATAGATACTACATTAAAGGACAGTGTTTATATAAAATGCTTTTAATGTCCCAGGACAATATATAATATTATATTATTATATTTTATTATTAATAATTATATTCTATTATATAATAATATATAAGAGAAAAAATTCAGTAGGGATAAAAGTAAGGTCTCATTCTCTGTTTTATTTTGCCATTGTTTGGGGATACTTCAGAAACTCATTTGTTTTATGGGGAAAAATTCTCTGTAGGTTGTTGTCATTTAAAAAAAATGTAGTTAATTATAAATATTACTTTTTTGAACATTTGATGGATTAAAAATTCAGGTAAATGCATCTGGACTATTTTGGGGATATAGAGTTGATATGTTACTTGTTCAATGTATCTGAGATAAATTTGTTTATATTTTGAATTTCCTGTTTTGTTAATTTTCATATTTTACTTTTAGATAGATATTCATCTATTTAAAAATTTGAATTTTATTGACATATGATTTCCTATAATAGTTTCTGACAAGGTTATTTTTCTCTTCACTTTTTTTAAACTCTACTTTTTAATTTTATCTTTATAACCTGTATTACTTCTCTATTTTTTGTCACTTCAAAGTAGGTAATAGTTTATTTATTTGTTCTTCTTTTTAAATAAAATAGCTTTTTTGTATTTATGTAACATGAGTAGCTATTTTTTTTTTTAAATTAACTTAAAACTTAATTGAATTCATTTTGAGATCATTTTTTCTTTTTGTGGGTTTTGCTTTTTAGTTACATGATCTTGTATTAAATCTGTACTTTTATCATCTGTTAATATGTGCAGTGATATTTTCAACTCAAGACATCTTAAGCTATATTTTATATATGTTGGGACATTATTTCATTGTTGTCATTTCCCTTTTGTTGTTCTGACTCTTAGTGACCCCATTTGGGATTTTCTTGGCAAAGATAATGAAATGGTTTGCCATTTCCTTCTCCAGCTCATTTTACAAATGAGGAAGTGAGGTAAATAGGGTTAAGTGACTTGTCCAGTATCACACAGCTAGTATGTTTTTAATTCTCCTTCATTCCCTTTAAGATGTCTATTTATTACTTCTATGACATTTTCTTTCATTCGACCATTATTTAAACATCCATTTTTCTCACCTTTTTGGTTGACCAGATTTCATTTATGATGTCTCAATTTTGAGAAATTTTAACTTGCATTTTCATGCTTCAATCATTCTGAATACTTCCAGCTAATCAGATTTCTTGGGATCAGTTCTTTATTCACTGTTGTGGTTTAGACAATGGCCCTATCACAGGATAAGATTTATTAAAGTCTTGTATTCACTTTTATGCTTTTTAAAAATGGAATCATTCCCTAGTTTTCTTCATGATATACAGATTTTCTTAATTTTATCTTTATTTTAATTTTTGAAATTTAGACTTTAAGATCCCTACTTATGTCTTTGGTTTTTTAATGGAATGATTAAATGCCTGATGTTTCTGAAGATTATTAGTTTTTCATGGAAGTGTATATTTAGTGCTATATGAGTGTTATGCTGGTATGGAAACTGGCCTTTTGATTTACTATATTCCATTTGATTTCATTTCTTGCCATTATTGGATGAGTATGAGTCATTTGAATTTGTGGTTATTTGATATCTAAACTTCCTATTATTTGATATCTTGACAAACCTCTTTCTTTGATCCTGTATTTCTTGAACTTGAAAATTACATTTTAAGATGATTCAAACTTTTGGTGTCCCTGATATGGTATCTTGTGAAATATAGCAAGGTACATTTATCCCTTAATTAACAATAATTTCAAATAATTTTTGGTATCCCATGAAAAAAATAATATTCACATCCTTTGTTTCATTAGAGTTTTTTTGAAGGTCAATGATTCTCAGATTATATTATCAATCTATGTTTTTAAGATCATTTTCTTTTCTAAAGATTTTAAAAGCTTTTTCTATCTTTCTGACTTACTTTTCTCTAAAATTTGTAAGTTGGCATGTTATTTTTTTCTCAATAGTATTTTATTTTTTGAAATACATAAAAAAGATAGTTTTCAAGACGTATTTTTTCTAAAACTTTATCTTTCAAAATTTCGCTTCTCCCTTGCCACCCCACCTCAAGCAAATAATCTGATATAGGCTAAATATGTGCAATTTAAAAAAAACATATTTCCAATATTTGTCATGCTGTGCAAGAAAAATCAGATCAAAAAGTGAAAAACATGAAAACCAAAAAACAAGGTAACAACAACAACAAAGGTGAAAACCCTATGTTTCAATCCACATTCAGTTTTCATAGTTCTTTTTTTTTGATGCCAATGATATTTTTCATCTCAAGTCTATTGGAATTTCCTTGAATCACTACATTCTTGAAAAGAACCAAGTCCACCACAGATCATTATATAATCTTGTTGTTATTGTGCGTGATGTGCTCTTGATTCTGCTCGCTTCACTCAGCATCAGTTCATGTAAGTCTTAACAGACTTTTCTGAAATCAACCTGCTCATCATTTCCTATAAAATAATAATATTCCATTACATTTATGGCATATTAATTTTCATTTTATCTCTGTCATTTTTCTCAGTGTTCTCACTGCTTTATTATAATTTCCATTTAAAAATAATAATCAATTTTTGTTTGTTTTTACAAAGTGTTAGATAAGATTTCAAAGGTCTTCATATCTTTTTTTTTTCAATTATTTCATTGTTTCTATAAAACTCTGTGGATTTTTATAGTTGTCACATTCTCATTTAATTTTGTTGTTCATCCCATATTATTTCTTTCTTGGGGAAATTTCTCCCTACATTCTTTTGAAAAATTTAACCTAAAATAATTCTTTCTTGTGTTAGTATCTAATATTTCTTCCCTCATTTTTAGCTTTTATTGCACTTTATTTCCTTTCATATTTCCTTATGGTGACTTTTTTCTTTATTCTTTTTGCCTATGATTTTTCATTTGAAGTTTTCCTAATGACTCAAATTTCTGTTATAAACAAAGACCCCTATTTTAAACCATAGTGCTCTAGTTGCATTACAAGGCATCACAAAGAATTAAAATTTCCAAAGAATTAAAGTTGAGAATCATTCAAAGGACAATGGAGAAGTGTGTAGTTGGCTGTGTGGAATGTAAAATGTTACAAATAAAGAAAAATTCAGGAGGAATGGTGTGAAAGATATGAAATGATAAATTTTGGAATGGTCTTATTACAAGAGCAAGAGATAATGGATGGATACCCCAATCTTATGAATTCTAGAGAAATACTTACATTATATTTAATAGAACTTCTGGATTATTTATAAGAGAGCATTGAAATGAAAAACCAGAGCTTTGCAGGAATGAATGTGATATGATTTTCATATATATATTTATTTACAAGATAGATGTATGGGTAATTCAATTTCATTGACAATTGACAAACCTTTTGTTCCAATTTTTCCCCTCCTTACACTCACTCTCATCCCCTCCCCCAGATGGCAGGTAGACCAATATATGTTAAATATGTTGATGTTAAATGTATTATGATTTTCATTGTTTGAGGGAGAATTGATATTAATGAGACCCAAGAATCCCATAATCATACTGTTAGAGTAGAACTCTGTGGCTAATACTCCAAACCATATCAATCAAAGATCCAAAAAAGTATCATGGTATTTTGTTTTTGTTTTTGTATTTTAGTGTATTTCTTGTTTGGAGATTATGAGGGGGCATCTGGGCATAGATATCACCATTCACTTACCACTTTTCTTAATTAGAAATCTATTCTTCATTATATCTTTAATAGCAACTTAAGACAGAAATTAAGCTACACTGCCACATTTTCTCTGTGGAAAACTTCAGGACCATATCCAGGGTATTTTAAAATATTCTTCATAAATCCACTGATTTTACATCATTGTCACATTTGTTTCAATCAAACAAGATAATATGACAGTGCAAAGACTTAGAACAGTGAACAAAATCTAGAGAAATCATCCTTGTTTCAGTAAGACACTCATACCTAGAAGAACTACTTAAAGTTGGGACAGAAAGCAGACAATCTTTTGCTTTAGGATCTACCCATGCATTATGCCAGGGTTGTTCTACTGTAAACACTCATTTGACTGAAATGGATTTTTACATCTGTATTCTGACAAGAAAACCTTGCAGAACCAAGAAAGTCCCACAGCTATACTCTTAGACATGAATCTAATTGGTTCTCTTAAAGAACCATTCTCATCAATAGTTGTCCCACTAGTTCAGACCAAATTACTTGTTTTTTTTTTGTTGTTTGTTTCTTTTTTTTTTCTCAGAGAGCCTGATTATAATTATTCTGTATTGCTACTGTACCATGAGTATTGGAATATATGTATAACCCTTCGCTTTCCCAGTCATTCCATGGTTTTTGGTGAAAATACAGTGTCTAGACCCACATTTAACACAACATATTAAGATAAGATAAAAATAGGTCCAAGATTTAGGCATAAAGAACGAAATCATAAATAAATTAGAGGAACATAGGATAGTTTACCTCTCAGACTTGTGGAGGAGGAAAGAATTTGTGTCCAAAGAAGAACTAGAGACCATTATTGAGCACAAAATAGAAAATTTTGATTACACCAAATTAAAAAAGTTTCTGCACAAACAAAACTAATGCAAACAAGATTAGAAGGGAAGTAACAAATTGGGAACACATTTTTACAGGTAAAGGTTCTGATAAAGGCCTCATTTCCAAAATATACAGAGAATTGACTTTAATTTATAAGAAATCAAGCCATTCTCCAATTGATAAATGGTCAAAGGATATGAACAGACAATTTTCAGATGATGAAATTAAAACTATTTCCACTCATATGAAAGAGTGTTCCAAATCACTATTGATCAGAGAAATGCAAATTAAGACAACTCTGAGGTATCATTACACACCTGTCAGATTGGCTACGATGACAGGAACTAATAACAATGAATGTTGGAGGGGCTGTGGAAAAACTGGGACACTGATGCATTGTTGGTGGAGTTGTGAAAGAATCCAACCATTCTGGAGAGCAATCTGGAATTATGCCCAAAAAGTTATCAAAATATGCATACCCTTTGACCCAGTAGTGCTACTACTGGGCTTATATCCCAAGGAAATACTAAAGAAAGAAAAGGGACCTGTATGTTCCAAAATGTTTGTGGCAGCCCTTTTTGTAGTGGCTAGAAACTGAAAAATGAACGGATGCCCATCAATTGGAGAATGGTTGGGTAAATTATGGTATATGAATGTTATGGAATATTATTGTTCTGTAAGAAATGACCAACATGAGGAATACAGAGAGGCTTGGAGAGACTTACATCAACTGATGCTGAGTGAAACGAGCAGAACCAGAAGATCATTAAACACTTCAACAATGATACTGTTTGAGGATGTATTCTGACATAGAGAATACATAGAGAAGAGCTAATCCAATTCCAATTGATCAATGATGGACAGAATCAGCTACATCCAGAAAAGGAACACTGGGAAATGAGTGTAAACTGTGATCATTTTGTTTGTTTTTTTGTTTTTCTTCCCAGATTATTTTTACCTTCCAAATACAATTCTTCCTTTGCAATAACAACAAAATTTGGTTCTGCACATATATATTGTACCTAGGATATACTATAAGATATTTAATATGTATGGGAATGCCTGCCATCTAGGGGAGGGGGTGGAGGGAAGGAGGAGAAAAATTCGGAACAGAAGGGAATACAAGGGATAATGTTGTAAAAAAAAATTACCTATGCATATGTACTGTCAAAAATTAATTATAAAATTATAAAAATTATATAAATTATAAAATTAATAAAAATTATAAATTATAAAATTTAACTATATAAATTATAATTATAAAAATTAATAAAAAAAGAAAAAAAAAAGAAAATACAGTGTCAGTTCCAAAGTCTCTGACCAATAAGACTACACATAGCCTACCAAAGGATCATATAGCCTCTATAAGAATGGAACTCTTCAGAGTAGATGCTACTATACAAATAGGCTAGTTGTGAAATTTCATAGTCTATAACTCTGTAATTATGCCTTTTAGAAAGCTAATGGCTTTTTAAACCATCAGGATGAGAAAGATCTTTGACCCTAGGAAAAATATGTATTTCTAGGCTATTTGCTTCAAACAGTGGTCATTGATCACCTTATGGTTTCAATTGAATCATTTGAATGCTTACTATTCACCTGTTTTAAGCCTTTCTAAGCCCCCTTCTTAGCTAAGATACCCAATGTTATTAAAAGTGATGATATATTGGATATTGCATATTCTAAAGCCAAAGAGTGTTTTCCTGTTGAGAACTGTTACAATTTTGAGTCTGTTACATCACCTATCTACATTTCCACTAATATTTCAGTTCAATATTCCTCAGTTTTGTCTGTAACTTGACCTCTGATCTATAACATTTTTATATATTTAAACTCTGTGCCCATTTGGTGCCTTCTAATTTGGGTCTTAAGACTTTGACCATATAATTTGACTTAGAATCTTTTTGCTAAACATGTTTCTGACTTTTATACCTATCTGGTTTGGATATCTGAGTGCTAGACCTAGAAGGAAATTTTGTACTTTGCTTGTGGTCTTGAATCTGAATTCACAACCCAGAATATGTCCTCCCAGTTTTAGCCTTGATTTTGACCATTCGTCTCCAATCCTGGTACTGATATCAAATTCATTAGTGATCACCTAGTCTCTGTCTGGGATTACTCTGTATTCATCATATCAGTATGTATACCTGTGTAGAAACTTAGTATTTACAGGCTATGACATCAGGTCTAATCATTGCTAGTCTGAATGGCATGATTTGAGCATTCTTCTAATTCCCACTCTAAGAGAAGAACATTTGAAGAAACTGAGATAACTTTACAATTATTCCTATATGATTATGGAAGCAACTTCCCCTCCTTTCAAGATGAATAGTTTGATAGGAGTGGTGCAAAGCTTGGGAGCAATTTAAAAAGTAACAGGCACTAACTGTGAAGATCCAATCCAAATTTTAATGATGACTCTTCCTACTATGATTCTCTATAAGATCCAAGAAGTATATATCTACCCTTTTTCCAGTACAAAGAAAAGGAATTACTATTTATTGAATAGTATTAGCTAAATTTTTAACCTCAAATTTATATCTTTTCATCTGCTTAGTTATGATTTGTTGAGACCCTGGATATCTTAGAATATCCTAGAATATCTTTGAATCCAGCCAGAGTCAAGATAACCAAAAGTCTTTATTCTTGTTCTTTTGGGGTTGCTGTCAGGGGATCACATAAAGGAACATCCATATCTCCTTCCTCTCTCTCTCCACTGCCAAAGTATTATCCTCCTTCTCCTACTCCACCCACTGATCTCTCCTCCCTTCTCTTACCACACCCACAGATCAAGCCAGCATAGAGTTGAATAGGATCATCCTCCAAACATGTTAATAGAGAATTGTCCAATTGGTAATTAGCCCTAAGTGCTAGGTTACCTTGCATCTAGGTTAAGTACATCTGCTCAATTATAGTCCTTTACAATGATTAATTTTCATTATTGAAAAACTAGAAAGTACTATCCTTGATTATTAGTATCTTTGTTGTAGAGTAGGTTATTTTTGCTAGAGGACTATTGATTTATCGAAGAGTAATGCTGAACTATATTTCATTACCCTCATTAGATATAAAATGCTAAAGTTTCAAAGATGGGAGTTGGGCTGAGATAGAAGTATCACTCAAGTGAATGATGAATTCTACTAGTTGGGGCAGCTAGGTGGAGCAGTGGATAGAGCATCAGCCCTGAATTCAGGAGGACCCGAGTTCAAATCTGTCTCAGACACTTACCACTTCCTATCTGTGTGACCCTGGGGCCTCCCCACTTGACCCAGGCCTCCAAAAAAAAAAAAAAAAAAAAAAAAGAATTCTACTAGTTGAGAGACTGTGGGGGTTGGAAGGAGGGAATTTTGGTATGAATTTTGGAAAGGGTTTGAGGAAGGATTTTCAATACTGATTATTAGGGCATTGAGTTACAACAGCTCTTCATGAAAAAAAAAAATGGATATCAGGCTACAGGCACTTTCATAATTTTTAATTCAATTCAATACATTTATAAAGCACCTATTATTTTCTTTTTTTTTCAATTTCTTTTTTTTATTAATTTTATAATTATAACATTTTTGACAGTACATATGCATAGGTAATTTTTTATAACATTATCCCTTGTACTCCCTTCTGTTCTGAATTTTTTCCCTCCTTCTCTACAACCCCTCCCCTAGATGGCAGGCATTCCCATACATATTAAATATGTTATAATATATTCTAGGTACAATATATATGTGCAGAACCGAATTTTGTTGTTGTTGTTGTTGTTGTTGTTGTTGCAAAGGAAGAATTGAATTCAGAAGGTAAAAATAACCTGGGGAGAAAAACAAAAAATGCTCACAGTTTATACTCATTTCCCAGTGTTCCTTTTCTGGATATAGCTGATTCTGTCCATCATTGATCAATTGGAATTGGATTAGCTTTTCTCTATGTTGAAGATATCCACTTCCATCAGAATATATCCTCATGCAGTATCATTGTTGAAGTGTATACTGATCTCCTAGTTCTGCTCGGTTCACTCAGCATCAGTCTCCAAGCCTCTTTGTATTCATCCTGTTGGTCATTTCTTCCAGAACAATAATATTCCATAACATTCATATACCATAATTTACTCAACCATTCTCTAATTGATGGGCATCCGTTCATTTTCCAGTTTCTAGCCACTACAAAAAGGGCTGCCATAAACATTTTGGCACATACATGTCCCTTTCCCTTCTTTAGTATTTCCTTGGGATATAAGCCCAGTAGTTGCACTGCTGGATCAAAGGGTATGCACAGTTTGATAACTTTTTGGGCATAATTCCACATTGCTCTCCAGAATGGTTGGATTCTTTCATAACTCCACCAACAATGCATCAGTGTCCCAGTTTTCCCACATCCTCTCCAACATTCATCATTTTTGTTCTTGTCATCTTAGCCAATCTGACAGGTGTATAGTGGTATCTCAGAGTTGTCTTAATTTGCATTTCTCTGATCAATAGTGATTTGGAACACTCTTTCATATGAGTGGAAATAGTTTCAATTTCATCATCTGAAAATTGTCTGTTCATATCCTTTGACCATTTATCAATTGGAGAATGGCTTGATTTCTTATAAATTAGAGTCAATTCTCTGTATATTTTGGAAATGAGGCCTTTATCAGAATCTTTAACTGTAAAAATGTTTTCCCAATTTGTTACTTCCCTTCTAATCTTGTTTGCATTAGTTTTGTTTGTACAAAAGCTTCTTAATTTGATGTAATCAAAATTTTCTATTTTGTGATCAATAATGGTCTCTAGTTCTTCTTTGGACACAAATTCCTTCCTCCTCCACAAGTCTGAGAGGTAAACTATTCTATGTTCCTCTAATTTATGTATGATCTCATTCTTTATGCCTAAATCATTGACCCATTTTGATGTTATCTTAGTATGTGGTGTTAAGTGTGGGTCTATGCCTAGTTTCTGCCATACTAATTTCCAGTTTTCCCAGCAGTTTTTCTCAAATAATGAATTCTTATCCCAAAAGTTGGGATCCTTGGGTTTGTCAAACACTAGATTGCTATTTTAATCACTATCTTGCCCTGTGAACCTAACCTATTCCACTGATCAACTAGTCTATTTCTTAGCCAATACTAAATGGTTTTGGTGACTGCTGCTTTATAATATAGTTCTAGATCAGGTACAGCTAGGCCACCTTCATTTGATTTTTTTTTCCATTACTTCCCTTGAAATTCTCGACCTTTTGTTCTTCCATATGAATTTTGTTGTTATTTTTTCTGGGTCATTAAAATGGTTTCTTGGGAGTCTGATTGGTATAACACTAAATAAATAGATTAGTTTAGGGAGTATTGTCATCTTGATTATATTCGCTTGGTGTATCCAAGGGCACTGAATGTCTTTCCGATTATTTAAATCTGACTTTATTTTTGTGGCAAGTGTTTTGTAATTTTGCTCATATAATTCCTGACTTTCCTTTGGTAGATATATTCCCAAATATTTTATACTATCGACCATTATTTTGAATGGAATTTCTCTTTGTATTTCTTGCTGTTGGATTGTGTTGGTAATGTATAAAAATGCTGAGGATTTATGTGGATTTATTTTGTATCCTGCAACTTTGCTAAAGTTCTGAATTATTTCTAATAGCTTTTTAGCAGTCTTTGGGGTTCTCTAAGTATACCATCATATCATCTGCAAAGAGTGAGCACCTATTATTTTCAAGGTAATACAAAGGACTTATTGGTTTATAAAATTTAATTTTTAAGAAGAAACTCTAACTTGTTCCAGATAGAGGAACGAGTTGGAAATAATTTTTCATAACATAATAGGCCTTTGAATATTGAGTGATGAAGGATCTATCTTCATTTCATGAATAATGTGTGATGAGCCTTCTTTGTGTACTATGTAAATTCATTTTAGTAAAAATAATAATTAACATTTATAAAGGGTTTTAAGACTTACATCCCTTGCTATATGTTATGCCATCTGAGCCTCAAACTCTCTGAAGGAAATGCTGTCATTATCCCCATTTTACAGATGAGGACACTGAGAGGCTTTTAGAGTCTAAGTGACTTGCCATGGATCACATAGCTAGTAAATATGGGACAAAATTCAAGTCCAGGAATTTCTAAGTGTGAATAAAGCATTCTATCCATTATACCACCCACCAGAAAGACATATTAAAACCATCACAAACTATAGCACTAATTCATTCAAATGTCATTCATTATAACACTTCATTCAAAGAACCTGGATTTTCTTTCTCTATAAAAGTAAAGGGATGGAATTGATGGATTACTTTAGACTCTCTTGTGTGCCAGCTAGGTGATACAATAGATAGAGTTCTGTACCTACAATAGATAGAGTTCTTGACCTGAAGTCAGGAAAATCTGAGTTCAAATGTATCCTCAGACACTTACTAGCTATGTGACTCTGAGCCAGTCACTTCACCCTCTCTGCTTCAGTTTCCTCATCTGTAAAATGAGCTAGAGAAGGAAGTGACAAACTATTCCAGTATCTTTGATGAGAAAACAAATCTCAAATGGATCTGAAGAGTAAAACAGGGATAAACAACAATAACATAAAACTTCTTAGCTTTAAATTCTATAATCTCATGATTATATGGTCTCGGGTGCTTTAAAGCTGCATGTCTCTAGGCAAATCACTTAACTCTTCTCTGCCTCAGTTTTATCATCTGTAAAATGGGGGTTATAAGAACATCTGTCTCCAGGTTTTCCCCCTCTAGCATTAATAAGATGATATTGCCATATTTGTAAAAGCCTTTGCAAACTTTGAAGCACCATATAAATGTTCATGATGATGACATCTTAAGCTTTTACCATGTGCAAGGCACTATTTTAGGTTTTGGGGATACAAAGAAATAAAGTTTATATGTATACTTCTTCATTTTCCACATAAAGAAATAGATCCACAAACATTAAGCTACTTGCTTAGTCATAAAGATAGTAAATGTCTAAGATGGGATTTGAATCCAAGCCTTCCTGATGCCAAGTCAATGCCCTAATCATAATGCATACTGACTCATCATTATATTGTATAGCTCATTAGAAAATAATTCCTTAAAAATTAGAATTAAGCAAGAATGAGACAGCTAGAAATATTTTTTAAAAGTATAAGAATGAAAAAGTAGAATAAAATTTAAGATATCTCATCAGAGGAAAAACTGATCAGAAGAAAACAAATAAAGGAGAGATAATTTAGAATTATCGGACTATCTGAAAGGCATAATGAAAAAAAGAGCCTAAAGGAACTGGAAATTGAATGGATGCCCATCAATTGGGGAATGGCTGAGTAAGTTATGGTATATGCATGTTATGGAATACTATTGTTCTATAAGAACCAATCAGCAGGATAATTTCAGGGAGACCTGGAGAGACTTACATGAATTGATGCTAAGTGAAGTGAGAAGCAAGAGGATATTGTAGACAGAAACAATATGACTATGTGTTAATCAACTCTGATGGACATGACTCTTTTCAACAATGAGGTGATTCAGGCTAATTCCAACAGACCTGTGATGAAGGAGCCAACTGCATCCAGAAAGAAAGCTATTGGGACTGAATGTGGAATACAACATAGTATTTTCACCTTTGGCTTTTGTTTTCTCGTTTTTTTCTTTCTCATTTTTTTCCTTTTTGATCTGATTTTTTTGTGTGCAGTGCAATAATTGTGGAAATGCATATAGAAGAATTGCACATGTTAAACATATATTAGATTACTTTCATTTTAGGGAAGGGAGAATAAGGGGAAGGAGAGAAAAATTTGGAACACAATGTTTTGGAAAGGTGAATATTGAAAGATATCTTTGCATATATTTTGAAAATAAAAAAGTTATTATTATAAAATAATTATAATAATAATAACCTTGACATAATAGTTCAAGAAATTATCAAGGAAAGAAGCATGTGAATGTATTTGAGAAAACAGCACAATCTCAGTGTGTACTGGCAAAACTTAAGAGATAAGTGATAAGAATACAAAGTTTGAAGAAGGCAGCTCAGAGGTTATGTTATCCATTCTTATTTTACAGATGAGGAAATTGAGGCTCAGAAAAGTGAAATGGACCCAGGTAGTAATATTATTTCATTAGGAATCAAGAGGTTTGGTAAAGTCTGGTGAAGTCAGATTGAACAAAGTAAGAAAAAACACTTGTGTAAGACTTGGAGTTCAATTTATTATTATTTTTTTTAATTTAAAGGTATTTTTATTTTGGAGAGTTCCTTCTGCCACCTCATTTCTTTCAAGTTCAATGATACACAAAGAAAGCAGATAAGAGATGTACTGAACACATACTTTTCTACAAGAGAAGCTGTGTCTGCTTTAGAGTGTTAGCAAAGATGAACCCTGGGTGCAGAATTTTAAGAAATTTCTGAATACCTCTGTTCTCTGAAACACCATCTGTGTGCAAAGACAACACCTATTTCAAAAGGGAATAAATGTGAAGGCAAAGAGAGAAAACTTATATAAAGAAAAAAAATTGTTCTTTCTCATAGTCACAGCTTTATGTTACCCTGTTAAGTTAAAATTTTTCTTAATAGAAAAGTCCAAAATTTTTCAGAGACCAAGAAGAATATGAATTCCTACAGAATGCTAGGCTTGACCTGGCTTCTTGACAATAACATAGAGACATTTTTAATCAACCTTCCTAAACCCTGAGCTTTCTAGGGAAGATATAGAAGATTAGAGAAGTCATAGCTGATAGAACTCAATTTATGATATACTATCTGAGCTCAGACCAATGTCTTCATTTTTTCTGTGCCTCACTTATAAAGGAAAACGTGTGATTCACCAACATTCAAATAATATAACATATGTAATTTTGTTTTGTAACCTTTAACATGCTATATAAATGCTATCTGTACTTGAAAATAATGGAAATCAAGAATGGGATACATAATCTGAATATACCTTAGATATTACTTGGAACCCAACAGCTCACCCAAAATGAGAATCAAGGGGAAGGAAATAGGCATTTAAATTACACCCATTATGTGCCAGCCATATATTTTACAAATATTTTTTTCATTTGAACTTCACAAAAACTCCATTAGGTAGATGATATTATGATCCCCATTTCACAGTTGAGGAAAATGAAAAACTATCAACAATTAAGTGGTTTTTCACACAGCAAGTACCTGACACAAAATTTGAACTCAGATCTTCCTGAATCCATGACCAGTACTCTATCCATATTATTAATTGCCTCTAAAAGGGCTGAAACTATGAACTGACACTAATAAACTAAAGATCACTGGCCACTATATTTTTTTTCTGGAAAAGAATAGCCTTCATCTTTTCTTATTCCACTTTTGCCTTTGAAGATATAAAACACTACATTCACATTTCTTGGCTAAATTACATTGTCAGCTCCAAAGGGAGGAGACACATTACTCTGTGTCCCACAGAGTTCTTTAGTACCCTGATACAGCTCCAAACACTTGCTAAATCAGCAGGCAAGTTCTGAGCAAGAACAGATAGTTGATCTTGGATTCTGAGACTTTCTAATATTGTAGTGCTAAGTCTCTTGGACAAATGGGACAATTAGTGTAGTAGCCACTATACAAACTGTGAGTGTAAACTCAATGAGAAAAGAAAGTTTACATTGATCACTCAATTCTATGATTGGAGATTTGGAAGATAGATAAATGGATAAACAGGCAGACAGATAGATAGATATTAATTGACTATCTGATTGATTGGATTACAGTGTCTGCCTGAAGAAAGGGATTGAAAGCACAAGCACAACTACTGGAAGCATTTATTGGGTGAATAAAGCACATGTGTACATGTAGAAAACCAGAATCTAGTTTACTCTTCTAAAGATAAGGGTTTTAGAGAATGCTTTATATAGTTTTACAACAAATGGAGGTAAAAGAATAGAAGGAATACAGAGTACTCCAAACCAGTATGTTTCTGCAAGCTCTGTCCATTTGGTGCCAGTATAAATTAGCTTGAGCCAATTTGGTGATTACAACATCCCCTAGCTAATAAGGGAGTTCAAGTAAATCAAGGTAATTAGTAAAGTTGTTATTTATCCAATTTCTATAATAGATAGATAGATACAGAAATAGATAGATAGAGAATTATTAAGAGTTGGCTACTGCAGGGTTTTATATTAGGCACTGTGCATAAAAAGTAGAATTGGACAAATGGAAAAAAAGGTATAAAAGCTCGATGAATAAAATAATTCCTTAAAAATTAAAATTAGGCAAATGGAAGCAAATGATTCCATGAGAAATTAAGATAGAATGTTTAAAAATCCAAAGAATGAAAAAAAAAAAAAAACAGAATACAATTTGAGATATTTCATCAGAAAAACCTTGAAAGAAAAGGACCTAGAAAACAAATTGAGGAGAGATGACTTAGAATTATTGAACTATCTGAAAGCCATCATCAAAAAAGAGCCTAGATATAATAGTTGAAGAAATTGTCAAGAAAAATTTCTCTGATACCCTACAAACAGAAGGTAAAATAGAAATTGAATTAATCAACTGGCCATCCTTCTGAAAGATCCCAAAATGAACATTCCCAGGAATATTACAGCTACATTTGAGAGCTCCCAATTCAAGGAGAAAATATTACAAGTAATGAGAAAGAAGCAGTTTAAAGACTGTGGAACCCTAGTAAAAATAACATTAAATAATTGAAAGGTTTGGAATATGATATCCCATATGTCAAAGGAATTAGGATTATAACTAAGAATCATCTACCCAGCAATATTGAGTGTATATGTTTAGGGATGGGAGATGGATATTTCAAGAAGTAGAGAACGTTAAAGCATTCCTGATAAAAAGAGCAAAGCTGAACAGAAAATTTGATTTTCAAAAATGAGACTCAAGGAGTGCATAGAAAAGCAAAGAGGAAGAGAAACCATAAAAGATTCAATAAGTTTAAATTTTATACATTACTATATAGTAAGATACTGGTAATTTCTTTTTTTATAATAACTTTTTATTGACAGAACATATGCATGGGTAATTTTTTACAACATTATTGCTTGCACTCACTTCTGTTAAGACTTTTCCCTTTCCTTCCTCCACCGCTTCCCCTAGATGGCAAGCAGTCTTATACATATTAATTATGTTATAGTATGTCCTAGATACAATATATGTGTGCAAAACCAAACAGTTCTCTTGTTGCACAGGCAGAATTGGATTTATAAGGTAAAAATAACCTGGGAAGAAAAACAAAAGTGCAAACAGTTTACACTCATTTCCCAGTGTTCCTTTTCTGGGTGTGGCTGATTCTCTCCATCATTGATCAGTTGGAATTGAATTAGATCTTCTCTATGTTGAAGATATCCACTTCCATCAGAATACATCCTCATACAGTTTGTTGTTGAAATGTATAATGATCTCCTGGTTCTGCTCATTTCACTCAGCATCAGTTCATGTAAGTCTCTCCAATCCTCTCTGTATTCATCCTGCTGGTCATTTCTTACAGAACAATAATATTCCATAACATTCATATACCACAATTTACCCAACCATTCTCCAATTGATGGGCATCCATTCATTTTCCAGTTTCTAGCCACTACAAAAAGGGCTGCCACAAACATTTTGGCACATACAGTTCCCTTTCTCTTCTTTAGTGTCTCTTTGGGATATAAGCCCAGTAGTAGCACTGCTGGGTCAAAAGGTATGCACAGTTTGGGGGCATAATTCCAGATTGCTCTCCAGAATGGTTGGATTTGTTCACAACTCCACCAGCAATGCATCAATGTCCCAATATTGGTAATTTCTAAGAACTTTATCATTATTAGGCAGTTAGAAAGAATATATAAAGGCAGAAGACCTGGGAGAGTAAGTTGACTATGATTCAATGATTTTTAAAAATAAATAAAAGTAAGGAGAAAGAGAGATGCACTGGAAGAAGAGGGAAAGAAGAGATAGAATGGGGAAAAGTTATCTTATATAAAAAGGCAAGACCTTTTATAATGGAGGGAAAGATGGAAGGGCATACATTTTACACTAGTCATAATTGGCTTAAAGAGGAAATAACTTTCTCAGTTGGCAATGAAAACTTAATTTACCCCACAGGCATGAAGGGGGACAAGGGGATAAAGCAAAGAATTGATTGATAGAAGAGATCAGAGATTAAGGGATGAAGTCATTGGAAGAAAAACAGATTTTCAAGGAGGCACAGGAGAAAGAAAAAGGCAAAGAGAGACAGAGACAGAGATAGACAGAGAAAAAGAAGACAGACAAAGACAGAGACAAAGAGTGAGACAGATACAGAGATACAGAGAAACAGAGTTAGACATAGAGATTCACAGAGAAACACAGAAAGACAGAGAGGGGGAGAATAAATGGGAAAAAATAAGATGGAGAGAAATACATATGAATGGGATTAACTCACCTATAAAATGGAAGCAGATAGTAGAATAGATAAAATACAAGAGTCTGACAATATGTTGTTCAAAAAAATATGCTTGAAACAGAGAGACACACAGAATAAAAATGAGGAGCTGAAACAAAATCTATTATGCTTCAGCTAAAGTAAAAAAAAAATAGGGATAGCAATCATGATCATGCACAAAGTAAAAGCAAAAATAGAACAAATTTTAAAATATGCTAAAAGAGACCATAGACAGTGAATATCAACATTAAACAAATATGAACCAAATGACATAGCACCCAATTTCATGAAGGAAAAGTTAAATTATTTATATAAGGAAATAGACAGTAAAAGCATACTAGTAGAAGTTCTTGAATTTTCTTTCTTACAACTAGATAAGTCTAACCATAAAATAAACAACAACAACAACAACAAAAGTGAAAAATAAATAAAATTTGTGAAACTTTTTCTCAGTTGTATGTGGTACTGTCACAAAAATAGACCTAGTATTAGGGCATAATGACTTCACAGACTGAAAATTCATTGGCAATTAAATAATCTAATCCTACCAAATGATATGTCAAAAAACAAACAACAACAACAACAACAACAACAACAAAAAAACAATAAATAGTTTCAAGAAAGAAAATGACAGGGGCAGCTAGGTGGTGCAGTATATAAAGCACCAGCCTTGGATTCAGCTGAGTTCAAATCTAATCTCAAACACTTAACACTTCCTAGTTTTGTTACCCTGGGCAAGTCACTTAACACCAATTGACTCAGAAAAAGGGAGAGAGAGAGAGAGAGAGAGAGCGCAAGAGAGAACGAGAATGACATACAAAAATTTATGGGATGTACCCACAGTAGAAAAAAGTGTAAAAAGCTTTTGACAAATTGTTATACTCATTTTTAATTAAAATACAAGAAGGCAAAGGAATAAATGGATCTTTCTTTGAAATGATAAGTAGAATATATCTAAAACTAGCAGCATTATCTGTAAGAGGTAGGGGGTAAGCTAGAAGCCCTCCCAATAAGATCAGGGGGAAACAAGGATGCTCATTATAACCACTATTATTCAATATTGTTCTATAAATACTAGCTAAAATAATGAGAAGGAAAAGAAATGATAGAAGTTAGAATATATAACGAGGAAATAAAATCATTACTCTTTGCAAATGATATGGTGGTATACTTAGAAAGTCCTAAAGAAAATCACCTGACTTGAAATAATGAACAATTTCAGCAAAATCTCAAGGTATAAAGTAAGTCCACATAAGTAATTAGCATTTTTATATATTACCAATAAAATTCAGTACTAAGAAACAGAAAGAGAAAATTACATTTAAAATAACTACAGACAATATAAATACTTTAGAGACTACTTGCCTTGACAAATCTAAGAACTATATGAACAAAATTATCAAACATTTCCTATACAAATATAGCCAAATTGAAACAACTGAAGAAATATTAGTTGCTCATGAATATGCCAAGGCCAATATGATAAAATGAACATTCTATCTAAATTAATTTATTTACTCAGTGCTAAACCAATCAAACTACCAAAAGTGATTTTTGTAGAGCTAAAAAATAAACAACAAAATTCATCTGGAAGAATAAAAATCAAGAAGGACAAAATAATAAATGAAATAAAAAATGTGAAGGAAAGTGGCCTAGTAGTATCAAATATCTAACTGTATTATAAAGCAGTAATTATCAAAATATCTGGTAGTGACTATAAAATACAGTGGTATATCAGTGAAATAGATTAGGGACATATTACTTAGTAATAAAAGATCATGGTAATTTAATGTTTGATAATCCCAAAGATTCAAACTTTTGAACATGAACTCAGTATTTGACAAAATAATAAAAAAGCTGGAAACCTGTTTGGCAGAAGAAATTAGGCATAGACCAATATCTTACACTGTGTACCAAGACAAAGTCAGTAGAAGTAAAGAAGTAAAGAAGAAAAACAAACAAATCAGGGGACCATGCTTTTAAGCTTGTTGGATCTATGTTTAAGGGAAGACTTTGTGAATTAATAAGGGAGAGAGAGAATAATTGGCTAAAGTGGATAATTTAACTACATTAAATTAAAAAGGATTTGCCCAAACAATATCTGCAGTCAATATTAGAAGTAAAGCTGAAAACTCAGAATATTTTTTACATTTTTCTGATAATGGCCTCATTTCTCCAATATGTAGAGAACTGAGTCAAATATGTAGGAGTATAATTTGTTTCTCAATTGATAAATGATGAAAGGATAGGAATAGATAATTTTCATAAGAAGAAATAAAAGCTACCTAGTTACATTGAAAAAAATGTGTAAACCATTGGTTAGAGAAGTGCAAATTTAAAAAATTCTGAGATACTTACTTTATGCCTATGATTGACTAATGTGACAGAAAAGCAAAATGACAAATTTTTTAGGGGATATGAAAAAATTAGATACTCATACATTCTTAGTGTTGTTGTGAATGTCCCCAACTATTTTGAACTATGGCTAAAGTTCTATAAAAGTAGATATATTATTTGACCCAGCAATGTCAATTCTAGATCTCAAAAAGTCTCAAAGAGTTCAAAGAAAAAGGGAAATAATTCATATTTATAGTAGCTCTTTTTATGCTGATAAAAATTGTAAATTGAGGAGAGGCCATTGACTAAGGAATAGCTGAACAAGTTATAACATATTATTATGATGGAATACAATTAATTATGCTAAAAACAAATTATGAGTAGGATGGTTTCAGATAAAATTGGGAAGACTTATAGGAACTGAAGAAAAATGAATTAAGCAGAACCACAAAGACATTGTGCATAGTAACAGCAGTATTGTACATTGATCAACTGTGAATGACTTAGCTATTCTCAGCATTACAATCAACCAAGGTAACCCAAAAGGAATTATGATAAAAAACAATGTTATCCACATCCAGGGAAAGAACTGAGGGAGTCTAAATGACAATCAAAGCATACTCTTTTTTCTTGGATGTTTTCTCTGTTTTCTTAGCATGGCTAACATTGAAATGTGTTTTGCATGACTGGGTCTTTTTGTAAATGTTATAACAAATTATTTTCCTTATCAAGGAGAGGAAATGGGTTGTAGAAGGAGAGAAAGAGGAACTTCACATTTTAAAAATTAAGGTTAAAAATTGTTTTAGATGCAATTGATACAGATATTTTTAAGAGTATTGAGGGCAATGATTGTATTTTGCTTGTTTTTGTATGCTTCATATTTAGCACAGAAACATTGATTGATTGATTGAAGTCATAATAATAATGGCCAGCATTTCTATAGTACTTTAAAGAATGCAACATACAGGGAAGCTAGGTGGCGCAGTGGATAGAGCACCCACCCTGAAGTCAGGAGGACCTGAGTTAAAATTTGGTTTCAGACATTTAACACGTTCTAGCTGTGTGACCCTGGGCAAGTCATTTAACCTCAACTGCCTCAAAAAAAAAAAAAAAATTTCAACACACTTTAAAAATATTATCTCATTTTTGTCCTAAAAGCAATCTTCAGAGGTATCTCCATTCCATAAATGACAAGATTAGAGTAGTAGGTGATTGACTTGTTCAAGGTCTCCAGCTAGTAAATTTCTGAGACCAAATTTGAACTCAGGTCTTCTTGATTCTGGGTCCAACACTACTCACTGTGCCCACTTTGCATCCTCTCATAAAACTGAGGATGTCAGAGACAGAGTTCCATGGCTTGAAATCATACAAGTTGGATCACTAATCAGATTCCCAGTTCTGTCCTTATGTCCTTAACCTACTACGTTTAATCAAAAGAGTACAGACAAGTCTGATTATTCTTAACTTTATCTAAGAGTAGAGAGATCTATTATAAAAGTTTTTCCCTTAAGGATACTTAAATAAAATCACATATGGAATAATAAATTAGTAAGCATTTATGTAAGTTCCAACTATATGATGGCATTGTACTAGGCCCTGGAGACACTAGTAAAAAGCAAAATAGTCTCTGTCCTCAAGATCTTTGTATTTTATCAGGGGAAGGTTTATGAACACATGTGACTTTAATTATTTCTAGCTCTCCACACAGACAAATACCTATACTCACATATGCACATCTATGTACACATGTATACACACATGTATATAGAGATATGTATATGCACGTGTGTTATGTACACATGTGCATATTTTGTATGTATATGTAAATGCATCTCCACACAGATATATTACAAGTATATATTTACAAACAGATGTCATTTCTTTATTATGTAATATTTTAGCTATTATATGTAGACATTAAATATGTAGCTGTGTTTGTATGTGTTATATTTTATAGATATACTACATATATACATATATATTTTATACATTTATACAATATATACATAATAATAATTTCTGTATATGTATATAAACAAATACAAAACAATTATTTAGGTGGGAAAGGTAACAACAGCTGGGGAAATCTAGAAAGAATTCATGCTGGAGATAGAGCTTGAGTTAAACTGTGAAAGTAGCTAAGGTTTCTAGGATAGAGACTTAAGAAGGGAGTACATTTCAGGCAGTGGGGACAGCCTATGCAAAGTCACAGCAATGGGATATAGGAAGTCACGTATTGGGAACAGCAGGAAGACCTGTTCAGCTATAGCAAAGACTGCATGAAGGGAAGTAATATATAATAAGCTTGGAAAGGTAAGTGGAAGTCATGCTGTGATTGTATGCATATAAAACTTCTAGATGACACAAAACAGGGAATTGGTAGTTAATGCAGTGGATGAAAGAGTTCGGAACTAAAAAGATCGTGACAGGCTAGAAAACTTGGCCAGATCTAATAATATGAAATAAATAGCAATGAAAAGAAAGTCCTACTCTTGGGTTCAAAAATCCAACTGTAGCAGAATAAATGGGAGACATATGACTAGTTAATAGCCCATGAGAGAGGTAGCATTGCTGTTTGATAGGAAGAAAAATAGAATTAAAATCAGGGCAGAATTCTATTCTAAACAGTCATACAGACACACAACTAGCTATGTGATCCTGGCTAAGTCATTTAACTTCTCTGAAGTTTGGTGTTTTCAATAGGGATCTTAATAGCTGAGACATTTATGTCAATATTATTTTGAGTCTAAATATGTCAAAGAATGTAAAGAATTTTGCAAACCTTAAAGATGTAAGAATGTTTAACTAGAGAGAACAACTAATTATTATTATTATTACTTATATTGGTATGAGGGAATTAGGAATTTTCTACATTATTTATTATTAATAAATAGTATGTGGGAAGGATTTTAGTAGCCTATGAACCCAATATGAGTCGAGTAAAATATGACCAAAAGGATGAGCAGCAGCACCGTCAGCTACATAAAAGAAGCCAAAGTGTTCTGAATGAAGGAAGTAGTAAGCCCATGGTACATCTGGAATATTGTGCTCTGTTCAGGGAGTTATTTTATTTGGACACTGACAATCAGTAGAAAGGCAAGCAGAATAGTGAGGTGACTAGAGAAAGAGCTAAGTAGACTGAGAAAGAAATTGAAGATATTTAGTCTAGCATCTTGCCAAGAAACCCCCAATTGGGAGGTTTCAAAGACTGGAACACGACTGAAAAATGGTTGAACAAAAGCAGTAAGGTCTTGGAGATAGGAAGACTTTCAGGGAAGTCAGTGAACAGACAGATGTTCTAGCTCAAAGGGTGTCTAAGGGGCTTTCAGATAGAAGAAATATTAGATATTCTGTTTGGCCCTGGAAAGCAGAACTAGAGAACTGGGAGCTTTGGGTGGAAGATGGAAAGAGGCTCTTTTTTTTGCATTTGATATATAGAAAAACATCATCCTAACAATCAATGGCAGAGAATGGGTTGCTTTGGGAGGTAACTTCACTGGAGGTCTTCGAATATGAAAGACTTCATCATGGAAAATATTTCAAGAGTTTCCTAAAGATAGATGACTTATTTTTTTCTTCTTCTCCAACTCTTTGTGCACATAGCTACCAAAGTCATCTTTAAAAAACACATCTGCCCATTTTATTCTCCTCAAAATCTTCTGTTGCTCTCTTTTTCATCTAGGATAAAATATAAATTCTTATTTACATTTAAAGTCCTAGACAGTTTTACTCAGGACTACATTCCATGCTAATCCCATGTACTCCCTTACCCTCAAACACTATAGCCATAACATGCTGGATCATTGCTCTTTTCCAAATGAAATAATTCATCTCCTGCTTCAGTACCTCCCCATTCCTTTTATGCGTTTTCTCTTTATTTCTAGCTCTTAAAATCCCTAGCTTCCTTTAAAGCTCAACTTCCACATCATCTTCCATAGAAAACCATTTCTTTTATCTCCTAATTAATAATGCATTCTTCCTGATTTATTGTTACACAATTGTCTATATACATATTTTATTCTTCCTTAAAGAAAAGCACTATTTCTAGCCCCCAGCAGCTAGCACAGGATTTTGTTAATAGTAGAACCATAGACATCCTGTGTTGGAAAGGGCCTTTAGAAGCTATCTAATTCTTGATCCTCATTTTACACATAGGGAAACTAAAGTGCAGAGATGATAAGTGACTTGCCAAAGATGATACAAGTAGTAAGTGACAACTGTAAGATTTGAATCCATATCCTCAGATGCCAAAGTCAGTGGGTTTTATACCATATTATATTGCTACAACCTATCCTTAGGTCCTTTATAAATGTTTGTTGGATTGAATTGAACATTGAATTACTGTTCAGATATCAATTAAAATAGATGGACCTTACAGAACAATTTTTTAAATTTTATTTAAACTCTGAGAAAATTCCATATCTTGAGATTCTGTTTCTTATTTCACTCTACAAATGAAACATAACACAGAGACCAACTAGCTACTAGCTAACAGGTTTGAGGGGGATGTTGTGAAGGGTCTTTAGCAAAAGGTTATGAAACAGGCTGTCTTTTGACAGGCTGTGTGAAAAGGTCAGTACCAAAGTAAGTTGGAAAGCTTATGAGATATCATCGACAAAGCAGGAAACATTTATTGAATGCCTACTAAGTGTAGCTCACTGTGGAAAGACATCACTAAGAATGTTTAGTGGTTAATTGATCACCACAACCAGGTTGAAGGATAACTTGGGGAAACAATTCATCCCAGCCCAGATTCTCATCACCTAGAAAAGTACTCCAGGGAACCTGTAGTTCTGCGCTAATAGGATGAATTATTAGACTTCACTTACTCAGCTTTTAATTGGAGACAGAGCCACACTTGTTGGCCTGGCAAAATAATCACCAATTGGAATTTCACTAAATTTTAAATGAAAGACTTAAAAAAAAAAAAGACTTACACAGGTATTGATTGGAGTAAGTTTTATCACCTGATGGTAATTTACACCCAAGTCACTAGAAGTCACTGTTTACAGAAATCTCAGTGACCTGATGCTATGTATTTGTCATGGGATAAGTCAATGGCAGTATACAACATAAAGTGACTTGGAGCATGAAAAAGAGATGGAGGGTGAGATGATAAACCACAGAAGTGGTGGTGGACAGGATTTACCAAAGAAATAAAGAGAGGTGACAGTCAGATTGAAGTGAATACATCCAAATAAAAAAAGAAAAATGCTCAAGGCTGTTCCCCTATATTTTCCTACCCCTTCATGCTCTCTTACTCTGTACACAACATAAAACTGACAATAAATCTTTATTAGACAACAGGAGACCTGGTTTGTTATCTGAGTGTTATCTTTGTGATCCCAAATTATCCCCTAACTACTTTGTGTCCTCACTTTAGTCTTCTGCCTAATGAGAAGAACAGTGCTTACTTCTTCAGATAAGTAATGCTTTTGAAATTTAATTCTGTGTACATAGTTTAAACATGTGAGCTCTCTGAAGGTATGCAACAGCTATCTTTAGGAGGAAGGTTCTGAAAAACAAAAGTCAAAAACCAAAAAAGAATAATTAAAGATATATACAAATATACCTACACACATACATGCACATATGAAGAAAGAAAGGAAAGAAATAAAGAAGCAAGGAAAGTAGTGAAGGAAGATAAAAAAGAAATAAGGAAGTGAGGTAGGAAGGAAGGGAGAGGGAGAAGGAAAGGAGGAAAATTAGGAAGGAAGGAAAAGAGGAGAGAAATAGAGTGAAGGAGGAAGAGAGGAAGGAAAGGAGGAAGGAAGGAAGGGAGGAAAGAAAAAAGGGAGGGAAGGAAGGAAGGAAGGAAGGAAGGAAGGAAGGAAGGAAGGAAGGAAGGAAGGAAGGAAGGAAGGAAGGAAGGAAGGAAGAGAGGGAAGAGAGGAAAGGAAGGAAGGAAGGAAGGAAGGAAGGAAGGAAGGAAGAAAGGAAGGAAGGAAGGAAGGAAGAGAGGGAAGGAAGGAAGAGAGGGAAGGAAGGAAGGAAGGAAGGAAGGAAGGAAGGAAGGAAGGAAGGAAGGAAGGAAGGAAGGAAGGAAGGAAGGAAGGAAGGAAGGAAGGAGGGAGAAAATAGGGAGGGAGGGAGGCCTGCTTTAGGTATAATAAATTGCTCATCAGAACCCAGGGAAATTCTGAGATCCAGAATAGATTTAGCAGAAATTCTCAGTCATTAGAAGTTAATGCCTGATACTTAGGGAACTTCATCATCTTAACATTCATTCCTGCCTCCCCTTTCACATGACTGCTCCATCTTCCCAAGTAGAATGGTAACTAAAGTACTTAGCAAAAATAATTAGCTACAATAGAAGGTTTCAGGAACTTATTTTCCCTAGGCTTTTCCCTCTGATAAGTAACTATTCTCTGCTATCTGAATTTTATGGTGCTTGCCTCAGGGATGAAAGTGGGTTATATGTTGATTATGGTAGCAAAGGCTGGGGTGAGGAGGAACTGAATCACTGGATAAGACACAACCTCAGTTTGCCTCATTCTTCATCTGTAATAATGGCACATACCTCCCAGAGATGGTGTAAGGATCAATTTAAGTAATATTTAAGTGTTTAGCACAGTACCTGGCACCTAGTAGGTGTTTGTTTTCCTCCCTTTTTCTACCCTATTATTATGTATCATTTATTTCATTGCCTATAATTGCTTCAATGACTCTTACATTTCTTATTCTTGAGCAGCCTTTTGTTTGCATCCAAAAACCTCTGATGAGACCACGAATTTGAGAAAGAGGGCAATACAAACCAATTATAGAGGGTCAAAAAATTTCTTTTTAATGGAGTAGATCTAAACCCATTAAAAGCTCTGACTTGAGTCACTATGGTTACGATAAAGAAATGATGTTTAAGAGGAAAAATCAAGTGGCTTGCTGCTTATTCAAGGTTTCTTGAGATTTGATAAGGTCATTGTGGGCCCAAGATTTAATCATCAGTTTTGCAGGTGGAAAAGATTGATCTTTACAGTTCACATGTTGTAAGGAAGGGTGAGTAGACTCTAAGGAATTGATGCATGTTAGTCAAACTCTCAAGGGTTATGTTGATAAACTAGACTAATGTATTAAATTTACTGATTTATTGTACAATGGGAGAGATATTTGGCAACACTGCTGGTATTGGCCATCTGCATAGAACATTCCTTACTGGAAGGCAAATCAACTATAGTTAAGAATATTTGGTGACTACAAAGTCAAAGAAAACAGTTTCCTGTTCTTAAAAACAGAATTTCCAAAAATGTTAGTACTGGGAAAAAAACATTGAGATCAAATATCATCCATTTCTCTCACACATAAGAAAATTAAGAACAAGAATAGAGAAATGACTTCTATAGCTAACCTCAGTCACCTAATCCAGTATTTTTTCCATTTAATTACATTGGTCCATGAAACTAGAGTAAATTTATCATAGGATCATAGATCTAGACTCAGAAGAGATATGAGAAGTTGTATAATGGAACTTATTACCAAGGTGAAGAACCTAGGCAAAGATCACTGGGGTATTAAGTAGCATTTGAAACCAGGTACTTTAACTCTAGAGTTATTCACTTCCCCTCCCCTCCATGATGATAAATTGTCCTTTTCCAATTTAGGAATATTTTTTGCCCAAAACAATAAACATTACTCATCTGGAGCTGAAACATTCTTTTTTCCTGGAAAGGTATAAGAAACAAACTGACTAACCTCCAATTATCCTTTTTCATCATTCCTTTCCAACCATTTCTATCATTATCTTCAAGACCAATACAATATTCTATCTTGGAGCTAATTGTAGTCAGAGATGACCATTTGATTGTGTGTCAGGCCTCAAGTTCAAAAACCTGGGTTCAAATCCAACATAAACTACTTACCAGCTGTGCACTCCTTAATTTCTGTGTACCTCAGTTTCTTCATCTATAAAATAGGGATACAAATAGCATTGACTCCCAAAAATTATTGTGAAAATAAATGAAATGTCATCTATCAAGTGTTTTGCCAGCCTTAAAAGACACCACAGAGACATACATATATAGCATATATATGTTTATGTATAATGCATATATGTGTGTATATAGAATATGTATGTACATATTACATATACTATTTGTGCATGTGTTTGAGTGTGTTGGTATAGCTAGTTAAGTCTTACAAGTATCTTGTGAGGAAGTACCTCAAGCTACGTGTCCAGATTTCAGGAGCATTCTGGAGTTTTTTTTCAACCATACATCCTCACCTAAGTTTTAATAAATGCTTGTTGACTAACAAACATTTATTAGTGTTAAATTTTTTTATTGACTCATTTTTCATTTTTATCACCACCAGTAGAATCCTTATAACAAATAAATATAAAATAATAAACACTGGTAAAAATGTCTGCCCTGTTTTGTACCCCTATTCCACCACCTCTCTGAAGTCAATGATGAACCACTGACATTATCTTTCATTTCAAACCACCTCTAGGAGGGAACTAATTCTGCACAGTGCTTACCTCACTCATTTTCCATTGCTTTTTATTTGCTACAATTCCCCAGAATGACATTTTCTGACCTTGTCTTCAAACTTGGACTTGCAAAATCTATTTGAGATCAGTAGTTTCTATGCATTTATTTTTTTTTAAGGGGGAAGTAGATTTTGAACAAGTAAAAGCCTCACTTGGAGACAAGAATACCAATGCATTTCTGCTATTCCATCAACTGATTTTCATTTGCACAATTTGAGTGTCTAAATTCACTTTCCTTTGTAAGCAAAAACCTGCAAACCCCAAAGTATATCAGCATTAAGGATCTTGCTACCAGGATGGTAAATTTAGATGTTGAGTGTATATTTGTACACTGAGATAAGTGTAGTATTCTTAAACAACTAATAAATTTGGATGCAGAGGGGGGAAAACACACCGACTCTTGAGCCCAGATGGCTGGGAACCAGAGCGCTTGAAGTTGGCATCAGCTACAATCTATCAGCAGGTTCTCTGTATTTATAATTTATTATTTACTACTGATGTATTTCCAACCTGTTGGAAACAGATGCATGCAGTTCGTATCCTGAGGACCAGATCAAGGACAGTGATAAGTAATATTGACTTGTGTCAGAGTCATCAATTCTGCCTAAAACACAAGCATGGGGTCAATTTTACAAGCCTATCGATCAACACAGCACAATGGTTTTAACAGAGAGAGGGGTTCGATGTCTGATTAAAGACAGACAGAGAGAGAGAGAGAGAGAGAGAGAGAGAGTGTGTGTGTGTGTGTGCGTGTGTGCGTGTGTGCGTGTGTGTGTGTGTGTGTGTGTGTTTGCTAAAGATTTGCTGAGCTTTACAGGTGCATTTTATGGGAAGAGGAGAAAGCTGGATTTCCTGAATATACAGGATATATTCTGCATTGAAGAAAGTTCCTTTTTTTTTGTCTATGTCACCTAAGGTCACCTATCTAAGGTTGGGAACTTTAGAGAATTTATCTACACTTGAACCCCAACAAGATCATAAATATGGCCCCTGCTATTCTGAAGTTCAAGTTTTATTTTCACATTGGTCCCCAGTGTACAATTCCATGTGCCTTTTAATTTGCCTCCTCCCTTAATGACATAGCCAAGGTTTATAATACAGTAAATGTATAATTAAATGTAGAAGATCCGCTACTCCTGGCAGCACAATTTGAGAGTCTGGAATGACTCTACCCAACACCATCATTGCCTTGCGGCAGAGGCTTGTGATAAAGAATTCCATGTTAAATGGGTCAGAAACAAAAGCCCGAGCTGTTAAGTTCAGTGAGGGAGAGAAAATTTGCAGTTTCTGGCACTACTTCCTGGGGGCCAAGTTTTCCTCAGGGAGTAGCTGAGATCTGCTGCCAAACTAAATGGGTAGTTGAGGCAATGATCTAAGAACTGCTGAGTAAGATCCATGTTCTCACCTGAATTACCTCTGACAGAGTCCAGGAAAAACAATGAACAGAATGCTTCACTTGGACTCTGGAAGGACTGAGTTCAAATTGGCTTCAAACATTTACCAGATGAGTTATCTTGAACAAGTGACTTAACTTCTGATTGCCTCAGTTTCCTCATTAAAAATTAGAATAAAATAATAACAATAATAACATTTTCCCATTCAAAATTACAGGAATAAAATGAGTTGTTTGCATAGCATTTTCTCAACCTTAAAGTGCTACTTATTATAATTACTATAAAATGATATAATATTTGTAAAGGGCTTGGCAAACCTTGAAGTGCTATAAAAATGCTAACTATTATTATTATAAAATGAGGTATTTGTAAAGTACTTTGCAAAACTTAAAAAGCTATTTAAATGCTAGCTGTTACCTGTGCATCCAACTTCTAGGTACTATGAATGTTTAAATCTTGGTTTTTGGTAAAAGTTTTCCATAGTTACCCTCAAACTCTCTGGAACCAATGAGACATTTTCCAAATATTTCTTTTTGTATCAGTCTTAAATACTACTTGAGGGTTTGAATGTATGTATTTATACACACACACACACACATACACATTATTCATACAAATGTATGCATGTCTTGGGTTTACATATTTATGTATAAATGCATGTATATACACACACAAATTCATTATATGTCTATATATATATGAAGCTTTGCTATCTATGATTAGGGTCTATGGGATGTTCAAGGACTAGTTCCTTTAGCATGATATCTCAGCCAGTCTTTTTCGGGACTACTGGTTAACCTTTGGGGTCTACCTGGTACTCAACTCTCACCTGTGGCTCCAAGAAGCTGTACGTAGGATGTGCAACAGCCACAGTCCAATAAAGTGTTTCAGCAGACAGACCAGATCAGGTGGATGGTAGCCAATAGATCTTCCACATATTAATGAGTTAGGTGAGTGAGGGGATATCAAGCCTGTGAGGACTTTCCGTAGCAAGACGGGAAGAGAAGAGCAATTTATTCCAAAGGCCATGCAGGTAATTAAAGCATGTGATATGAAATATTAAGAGCATGGTCACCCACTGTATCATGGGCCAACACAAGTGGTTTCAATTTTTTTTTTTATTTTTTTGCTTTTTTGCTGAGGCAATTCAGGTTAAGGGACTTGCCCAGGGTCACACAGCTAGGAAGTGTTAATGTTAGTGGTCTTAATTTTTGACTTATCACTAGATAACTGGGGAAGAGAGAGCATGGATGATAACTTTGTAAAACTAAGTCACTTAAATTCACACGAGTTAAAATATCAGCCCATGATATCAGTTGTACTCTTCAAAAAAAGGACAAAGAATAATAACATGTACAGAAGTATCTTTGCATGTGTTTGTATGTGTTTATTTAGAGATACAAATAAATAAGCATATACCCACTCATCATAATTCTCTTTTTTCAGTCATGTCCAACTCTTCATGATCCTGTTTGGGGGTTTTCCCAGCAAAAATCTTACAGTGGTTCACTATTTCCCTTTCCAGCTTATTTTACAGATGAGTAATGGAGGAAAAATAGGGTTAAACAACTTGTCCAGTGTCACACAGCCATTAATTGTCTGAGGTCAGAGCTGAACTCATGATGATGAATCCTCCTGCCTCCACTGAGTCATTTATGCAGCTAAGTGGCTGAGTGGATAGAGTGCTGGGCTTGGAATTATGAAGACCTGAATTCAAATTGAACTTCAGACACATAATAGTTGTGTGATCCTGAGTGAATCAGTTAACCTGTTTGCCTTAATTCAGTAGAGAAGGAAATGGGAAATCATTTCAATAACTTTGCCAAGAAAATGCCATATTCAGTAATGGTATGCTATCTTTCTTTGGGTCATAAACACACATAAACACAAAAACAAAACATACACATACACATATTTTTACATTGCTCCAATTTCACTAGCCATCTCTCTCAATAAAACCCTTGCAATAAAGAAATGGTTATACAAAATAAAATGATATATTTGGCCGTGATGAGCTACATATGCCTCATTCTACATGCAGAGTGTCTCCATAACAAAAGTTGTATGTTTTATCATCCAAGCAACTTTGATCTCATTCTGAAGGCTTTTAGTATAATTTTCCTTTATACTGTTGTATTATATACATTGGTCTCTTAATTTTGTTTCCTTCATTTTGCATCAGCACTTTAAGTCTTCTTGGTTTCTCTGAATTCTTCATCCTCAGCCTGCAGCCGTATTATATTCATATACTATTATTTGGTCAATTGACCATTAACCAATGACCAACCAGTGTTCTTAGTGTGTTTTTTCCCCAATCAAAAAGAAAACAGCTTTGAACATTTTGTTATACATACATATTAATTTATACATATATACAAATACATATATTTTAAAATTTTTATTAAAGCTTTTTATTTACAAAACATATGCATGGGTAATTTCTCAACATTGATTCTTGCAAAACTTTCTGTTCCAAATTTTTCACTCCTTCACCCCACCTCCTCCCCTAGATATCAGGTACTCCAATACATCAAACACACACACACACACACACACACACACACACACACACACACACACACACACATATATATATATATATATATATATATATATATATATATATATATATATATATATATATAAACTTTTTTTTGGATGATTCAAATTATTTATTTATTTAATATTTCTTTCTTTTTTTTTTATTATAGCTTTTTATTTACAAGATATATGCATGGGTAATTTTTCAGCACTGACAATTGCCAAGCCTTTTGTTCCAACTTTTCCCCTCCTTCCTCCCACCCCCTCCCCCAGATGGCAGGTGTTACATGTTAAATACGTGTTTAAAATGTTAAAGTATATGTTAAATACAATATATGTATACATGTACATAAAGTTATTTTGCCGTACAAAAAGAATCAGACTTTGAAATAGTGTACAATTAGCCTGTGCGGGAAATAAAAAATAGAGGGATTGGGAATTCTATGTAGTGGTTCATAGTCATCTCCCAGAGTTCTTTTGCTGGGTGTAGCTGGTTCAGTTCATTACTGCTCTATTGGAACTGATTTGGTTCATCTCATTGATGAATAGGGCCACGTCCATTAGAATTGATCATCATATGAAATTGAAACTATATCCACTCATATGAAAGAGTGTTCCAAATCACTACTGATCAGAGAAATGCAAATTAAGACAACTCTGAGATACCACTACACACCTGTCAGATTAGCTGACAGGAACAAATAATGATGAATGTTGGAGGGGATGTGGGAAAACTGGGACACTGATACATTGCTGGTGGAGTTGTGAAAGAACCCAGCCATTCTGGAGAGCAATCTGGAATTATGCCCAAAAAGTTATCAAACTGTGCATACCCTTTGACCCAGCAGTGCTACTACTGGGCTTATATCCCAAAGAAATACTAAAGAGCAGAAAAAGACCTGTATGTGCCAAAATGTTTGTGGCAGCTCTCTTCGTAGTGTCTAGAAACTGGAAGATGAATGGATGTCCATCAGTTGGAGAATGGTTGGGTAAATTATGGTATATGAAGGTTATGGAATATTATTGCTCTGTAAGAAATGACCAGCAGGAGGAATACAGAGAAGCTTGGAGAGACTTACATCAACTGATGCTGAGTGAAATGAGCAGAACCAGAAGATCACTGTACACTTCAACAACAACACTGTATGAGGATGTATTCTGATGGAAGTGGAAATCTTCAACATAAAGAAGATCCAACTCACTTCCAGTTGATCAATGATGGACAGAGGTAGCTACACCCAGAGAAGGAACACTGGGAAGTGAATGTAAATTGTTAGCACTAATATCTGTCTGCCCAGGTTACATGTACCTTCAGAATCTAATACTTAATGTGCAACAAGAAAATGGTATTTACACACATATATTGTATCTAGGTTATATTGTAACACATGTAAAATGTATGGGATTGCCTGTCATCGGGGGGAGAGGGAGTAGAGGGAGGGGGGGATAATTTGGAAAAATGAATACAAGGGATAATATTATAAAAATATATAATAATAATTAAAAAAAAAGAATTGATCATCATACAATATTGTTGTTGAAGTATATAATGATCTCCTGTCCTGCTCATTTCATTCAGCATCAGTTCATATAAGTCCCTCCAGGCCTTTCTGAAATCATCCTGTTGGTCATTTCTTACAAAACAATAATGTTCATATACCACAATTTATTCAGCCATTCTCCAATTGATGGGCATGCACATAGTTTCCAGTTTCTGGCCATTACAAAAAGGGCTGCCACAAACATTCTTGCACATACAGGTCCCTTTCCCTTCTTTAAGATCTCTTTGGGATATAAGTCCAGTAGTAATACTGCTGGATCAAAGGGTATACACAGTTTGATAACTTTTTGAGCATAATTCCAAATCGTTCTCCAGAATGGCTGGATGTGTTCACATTTCTACCAACAATGTATCAGTGTCCCTGTTTTCCCACATCCCCTCTAACATTGTGCTTTATCTTTCCCTGTCATTCTAGCCAATCTGACAGGTGTGCAGTGGTATCTCAGAATTGTTTTAATTTTCATTTCTCTGATTAATAATCACTTGGAGCATCTTTTTACATGGCTAGAAATAGTTTCAATTTCTTCATCAGAATTGTCTGTTCATATCCTTTGACCATTTATCAATTGGAGAATGGCTTGATTTCTTATAAATTAGAGTAAATTCTCTATATATTTTGGAACTGAGGCCTTTATCAGAACCTTTGACTGTAAAAATGTTTTCCCATTTTATTGCTTCCCTTCTAATCTTGTCTGCATTAGTTTTGTTTGTATAAAAACTTTTCAATTTGGTATAATCAAAACTTTCTATTTTATGATCAATAATGATCTTTAGTTCTTCTTTGGACCTAAATTCCTTCCTCTTCTATTAGTATGAGAGGTAAACTATCCTATGTTTCTTTAATCTATTTATAATCTCATTCTTTATGCCTAAATCATGAACCCATTTTGACTTTATCTTGGTGTATGGTGTCAAGTGTAGGTCAATGCTTAGTTTCTGCCATACTAATTTCCAATTTTCCCAGCAGTTTTTATGAAACAGTGAATTCTTATCCCAAAAGCTGGGGTCTTTGGGTTTGTCAAACACTAGATTATTAAAGTTATTGACTATATTGTCCTTTGAACCTAATGTATTCCACTGATCAACTAGTTTATTTCTTAGCCAATACCAAATAATTTTGGTAACTGTTGCTTTATAATATAATTTTAAATCTGGTACAGCTAGACCACCTTCATTTGATTTTTTTTCATTAGTTCCCTTGAAATTCTTGACCTTTTGAAAAACATATTTTATTACATATGCATTATATATGTATGTACTTTGTATGTAATTGTAATATTAAACATTTCTTTCTGATATTGATATCCTGAGACTTATGCCTTGCCCTTTCACCACAATGTTTAACCTAAATCCAAGGGTATGAAGAATTTAGTGGCTTTTCTCAAATAGTTCTAAATTGTTTTTAGACAATAGTTGGTCTTTATACCATTCTAAAGGAAATACAGGATCTGAACTCCTGTGACATTCAGTCTCAGTATATGGAAATTTGGTTGTCTGCAGTACTCAGAACAGGAGAGTAAAGAGGTGTATTTTTTAGTCAAGCTATGTGCTTTTCAGGTCTCAGTAGTGATTTCTTCTTACTGATCAAGTTTCACCAGGAAACAATCAGCAAATAGAAAGATTGCTTCATTATGCAAAGTGAAATACAATCTGCCTGTGGAAAGGAGAATCATGTGGAGACACTAGCTGAACAGACTCTGTCTCCAATTAAGCTTCAATTACAGAGTCATGCCTTAGTTGAAAATCTATTCTCCAGAATGGCTTATATTTCAAGGACGGTGGTCAACATAATAATTATGATACCTTGCTATTTTCAATGGCTCTTTTACAAAGAGCTCAAAGCACATTCCCTACATTATCTCAGTCATTCTCTTAAAATACTGGTGAGGAGAAAGACCAGTATTATTGCTCTTGTGTTCTACATAGAGAACCCATGAACAAAAGCGTTTTACATAGATAATCCACAGGGGCTTCTTTTGGAGGCTAAGCAGGGAATGATAATCAGGCCTGCTGAGCTGAGTAAACAATTCTTCTCTTCCTTCTCCATAGTTATCATTAACATCATTACCATTAATTAATATTTTCATTTCAGGATTTGCTATTTAGGAAGGGGTAATTCTCTAGCTACTAAATTTCAGATTAAAGAGAAATAGATATATGAAAATGTGAGCCTATTATTTACATATGAATAAATATATGTGTGTGGGAAACACAAGCACATATACATACTAAGTGTTACTCATTTGTGATGTTGGTATGTGTATTGTATATACACATATATTTATATATATATAATATATGAATGTATGTACATGTATTATATATATATATATATCAATGTAGTATATATATAATTGAAATATATATAAGTATTGAGAGTATATATGTATATACATACAATATACATATATGTATATAGTAGTAACAACATCACAAATGTTTAACATTCAGCAATAAAACATTTGTTTTGTACTGGAGTAAACACAGCATCTAAAAAGTATGGTGGATAAAATGCTACTCTTGGAGACAGGGGGTCCTGAGTTCAAATCTGAACTCATATTCTTAGTAGCTGGGAATTCACTTTACCTTATTTACCTTGGTTCCTCATTTATAAAATAAGCTGGAAAAGAAAATGGCAAATCACTCTAGTATCTTTCCCAAGATAAGCACAAAGAGTTGGACATGACTGATTGGCAACCACAATGAAGAATGCTGATAGATATAAGAATTAATGTGAATTGCAGGTATTATACAATGTGCACTGACTGAAGGATGATAGATTTATAGGTGGAAGGGACCATTGGCTCACAGGTTCATAGAAGAAGAAACTAAAGCCAAGAGAATTTAAATGACTTTTCCAAGTCCACCCAGGTAAAAAGTATCTAACCTGGGATTTGAATCCACATTCTCTCATTCTACCTCTCGTGTTCTTTCCACTGTATTAGGCTATCTTTAGGCTAATTTCCTTGGGATAGTTAAAGAAATGGAAAAAAAATCCCTCCTCTGATTCAGGGTTCATGTGCAATAGGCTTCCTATCCTTTATGCATTTCCTGACTTTTCTCACCTGCACTCTTTACATCTGGAAATTTGTGTGCTAGAATTGTCTATGTTGGAAAATTGTGTTACTGGTTCGGGGATTCAGGGTAGAGAGGATACACTCAGAGTGTCTAGGAGGGAAATCAATCCTGCAGACCTGACTGATAACTTCTCCTTCCCTATATATCTCATGACCTTTAGCAAGATCACTGAGCTGTCCCAAAGTGAAGCATCAAACACAGGCATTTCTAAATCAAACCAGGAGGAATAAAAAGGGCTTGTAATTTTGGCATGCCTTGTACCAAGAAAAATCATGTTGGGCCACTGAACCCCTTCTGCTTGCTAAAGGAACCAAGAGATCATCATGCCTGAAGCTGAGAATTTTTTCGGTTGTTTTTCAGTCATGTCAGATATTTCATAACAATTTGGGGTTATCTTGGCCAAGATATTAGCATCGTTTGCCACTTCTTTCTCCATTTCATTTTACAGATGAGGAACTAAGGCAAATGGGGTTAAGTGAAATTCCTGGGGTCACATAGCAAGTAAGTTTCTGAGGCCAGATTTAAATTTAAGAAGATTCTTTTGGTCTCCAGGTCTGGCATTCTGTTTACTGAGCCCGAGAAGCTCAGAAACCCACCTGAATTTAGCTATATTCTTCCCCTTCAAGTGACTTATTTTTGCCTAGAAACTATATTTTTCCCTTGCCTCTTTCCTTGGTGGTCCTTCTCCTGGGTGTCCCAAATTATCTCTTGTGGATTCCTTTATGTGAATTAAAATGCATAAAAAAATAAAAGTCAATTTCTTTTGGCATCCATAGCATCTACAATAGATTGAGCAATTCAACAAATAGCAGAATACAAGAACTATGAACTCCCCACTTGGATCCCTACAACTACACCCATACAAACTCACAAATATTAATCTTAAAATTCAGGACAAATAAAAGGATATATTATTCAACATAGCAAATGGTAAACATAAGGATTTTATTATAAGAAGTAGCATACTGATAATCTGGTTGCAGAAGATTTTAGATGGCTGGCAAACCCATCTCATTTGATCATCTCTATACCTTATTTAATAAAGAAAACCTCCCATATACATAATTGGAGAAAGATCCTTTTTGTCCTCACATTGACTAATTTTTAAAAATAATTCAACCATTTATATAAAAATAAAATAACCATTGGGAGTTTGTGGCAGTATTGGTGTGAGAGGTGCTGATCCATGGCTAGGTTCTCCTAGGCTGCCTTTTAATTTTCCAAACAATTTTTCTTGAATGGTGAGTTCTTACTCAAGGAAACTTTGGTAGCTTTAGTTGTGTGAATGCCTAATCAAACACTATATACACATGTGGCACAGTACATAGAATTCTGGAATCAGGAAGACTCATCTTCCTAAGTTAAATCTGCTCTCATTCACTTTCTAGTTGCGTAATCCTGAGCAAATCATTTGTCCCTGTTTGCCTCAGTTTTGTCATCTGTAAAATAAGCAGGAGAAGGAAAGGGCAAACCACTCCAGTATCTTTGCCAAGAAAATCTCAAATGGAGTGATAAAGAGTTCGGACACAACCAGAAACAGTTGAAGAGCAACAAAATGCAAATTCCTTCTGAATCTTCTATACTTTACCCTGATTGATGGATCAACTTTTATTTATTTATTTTTTTTTATTCAGCACTAAATCACTTTGATTATCTTTTTGTAGTCCACTACAATTTGAGATTTTGTATTACCAAATCTCCTTCCTTGCTATTACGCATTCTCTTGAGATCCTTTGTTGTATCATCTGGATTTTATTATAGTTTTTTTCTCATTTGTTAAGAAAATATTTGGTTAATTTGATTGGTATGGCAAAGAATCTTTAAATTAATTTAAATATTATTGTAACTTTTGTTACATAATTTTCTACAATTATTTAAGATTTTCTTTGTTCATATAAAAGGTATCATGTAGCTGTACTCTTGTAACTTTTTTGTATGACAAGATAAGTAGACACCGAGATATTTTGCATATTCATTAGGAATTTTGATTGAATTTTTCCTTACCTCTCTGCTAATTTTGATTGTTAATATATTAAAAGACTAATGATTTTAGGGGTGTATTTCATATCATATTACTTTCCTGGTTATTTCTATTAATTATATAGTTGAGCCTCCAAATTCTCTAAATGATCTTATCTAAAAAAGAAATAATTTTATTCCTTTCTTGTTAGACCTATTCCATCAATTTTTTTCCATCTCTTATTCCATTAACTAGAATTTCTAGAAACATATCAAATAACAATGAACATGTGATATTACTGGAAGGGTCTCTAATATGTCTTCTTTAAGATATAATACTAGCTCTTTGTTTTGAATACATATTATTTATGCTATTATTGAAAGGTCCATTTAATTCAGTCAAAGAAAAATATTAATAATGTCTTTGCATTTTAGGCACAAATCTTCCAGATATAATTTCATTTAACTTAATATTAATATAATATCCAAGTCATTTTTGGCTAAAAGAGATATCCTAAATGATATAATATTCTCATATCCTCTAATAGGCCTCTGCCTCAAGTCAAGTAAGGTAAGATTTATTTAAATCCTAAAAAATAAAATCATAATAGGAAAAATATAATTTTGGTTTAATATTCTAGAATAATTGAGTAACCAGCAACTCATCTTTTTATTATTATTATTATTATTATTATAGCTTTTTTTCCCCCCTGAGGCTGGGGTTAAGTGACTTGCCCAGGGTCACACAACTTGGAAGTGTTAAGTGTCTGAGACCAAATTTGAACTCAGGTCCTCCTGAATTCAGGGCTGGTGCTCTATCCACTGTACCACCTAGCTGCCCCTTTATTATAGCTTTTTATTTTCAAAATATATGCATGGGCAATTTTTCAGCATTGACAACTGCAAAACCTTTTGTTCCAACTTTTCCCCTCCTTCCCTCCACCCCTTCCCCAGATGGCAGGTTGACCAATACATGATAAATATGTTAAAGTATAAATTAAATACAATATATGTATACATGTCAAATAGTTGTTTTGCTGTACAAAAAGAATCAGACTTTGAAATAGTGTACAATTAGCCTGTGAAGGAAATCAAAAATGCAGGTGGACAAAAATAGAGGGATTGGGAATTCTATGTAGTGGTTCATAGTCATCTCCCAGAGTTCTTTTGCTGGGTGTAGCTGGTTCAGTTCATTACTGCTCTATTGGTGGCCACATCCATCAGAATTGATCTTCATATGGTATTGTTGTTGAAGTATACAATGATCTCCTGGTCCTATTTATTTCACTTTGCATCAATTCATGTAAGTCTCTCCAGGCCTTTCTGAAATCATCCCAGCAACTCATCTTAATCTCTCCTCTACCAGTATTTAGAGAAATTGATAGAAATAGATATAGAGAAATTCTTTTGAATGAGAAAGGGTAAATCTTTTTTTAACAATACCTTTTTATTTTCAAAATATATGCAAAGATAGTTTTCAACTTTCACTGTTGTAAAACATTATGTTCCAATTTTTTCTCCCCCTTTCCCTTTTGCCCCCTTCCCTACAGAGCAAATAATCTAATATATAATAAAGGAAGGAAGGAAGGAAGGAAGGAAGGAAGGAAGGAAGGAAGGAAGGAAGGAAGGAAGGAAGGAAGGAAGGAAGGAAGGAAGGAAGGAAGGAAGAAGGAAGGAAGGGAGGAAGGAAGGAAGGAAGGAAGGAAGGAAGGGAGGAAGGGAGGAAGGAAGGAAGAAAGGGAGGGAAGGAGGGAGGGAGGGAGGGAGAGAGGGGGGAAGAAAGGGAGGAAAAGAAGGGAGGATAGGAAGGAAGGAAGGAAGGGAGGGAGGAAGGGAAGAAGGAAGGAAAAGAACAAGAATAGGAAAGAAGGAAGAAAGGAAGGGAGGGAGGGAGGAAGGAAGGGAGGGAGGGAGGGAGGAAGAAAGGAAAGGAAGGATAGAAAGGATAGGAAAGAAAGATAGAAAGGATAGGAAAGAAGGAAGCATAGGAGGGATAGGAAGGAAGGAAGCATAAGAAGGAAGGAAGGAAGGAAGGAAGGAAGGAAGGAAGGAAGGAAGGAAGGAAGGAAGGAAGGAAGGAAGGAAGGAAGGAAGGAAGGAAGAAAGGATAGGAAGGATAGGAAGGATAGGAAGGATAGGAAGAGGGAAAGAAAAAGAGATACTTTTTCACACTTTGTCCTCAATCAATCCTATCTTCAGAAAAGTTTTGGAAAGTTCCTTTATTAAACTAGATAATCATTATTTCTTCATATTTTAATTTTTACCACAGTAATTTCATATACATGGGGGTATGGACCTCCAAACTATCCAAGAAGAACATTGTATTTTTTTTTCAAATAATAGTTTAAATATTTAATTTAATATTTTTAATTTTAATAAATTTTTTCATTGTTCCCAATCACATGTGAAAACATTTGTTGGTTGTTGTTGTTTTTAAAGTTTTGAGTTCCAAATTCTGCCCTTCTCTCTTTCCCCTAATCCCTCCCTATGATAGAATTCAAGTTAAAAAACCACATGCCTATGACATGTTTATGTTTTTTCTATTGTTTTAAACAACCATATGACAAAAATATGTTCAATGGAATCCACTGTCAAAATTAATGTTTATTTAAATTGTACATCAAACTCCCTGGGGAGGATTTGAGGGATATGATTTGTTTCTGTGTCATTAGGCAATAAATAGCTATTATTGAAGTTCTTGGACATACCTCAGTTTGGATATGTTCAAAATGCCCTGACTATATGAGGGATGATATTATTGTAATGTAGGTAAAATATTTTATCAATATTTTTGGAATTGTAATGATCACCTATCAAAATCACACCTATCAAAATTTAACTATAATATTTTCTTTCTCAATGGGTTACAGTACCTTGTGACTTCTTTGACTTTCCCACCTTGCTTCCCTGCCTTTCCAGCTTCATTTTGTGTTTTATCTTTCTCCAGCACAATATCTAGCATGTAGTAGATGCCTAATGAATGTTCATTAGCTTCCTTATTAATGAATGAAAAGTGCCCCAAATGTTCCTTTTCACAGAAAAAAAAAATGCTAATTGCATCAAGCAAGAGAACTACAAGGTCTGCTCAGCAAAATACAAAATTTTATCAAAGAGAATGATCTAACTATTCTCTACCAGAAAAATAAACTGTCTGAAAAATACAATTTGTTCCGACTTTGATATGAATCTTGTTGGGCAGGCAAGTGAATTAATATGCCAATATGTATATGTGAAACAGGTGTTGCAGATGGATGAGCTGAGATTAGAATTGAGTAGGAGGAAAGATCAAGCGGAGTCAACTTTCTAAGGCTGAACTCTGCTTTCAAATAATCCTAAATTGCTTGTTGTCTTAGAAGTCTATCTGTTTAATACTAAAATGTTAGGTTCTTAGAATCCTAGATTATCATGATTTTAGAAGCATGAAAATTATCAGGACCCAAGGCAATGGAAAGTTGAATAACAGGCATACATAGGTGTCACTAAATTATCAAAAATTATTTGAATGTAAGATACTGTATAAAAGAAATTATATAAGATATGTAATTACTAGAAAGAGGAAAAGGCTGTCATCCAACTCAATTCTACAAGTAATAAATATGTCACATATCATACTAGTGTTGGGGATACAAAGAGAAAACAAAACAGTCTCTCTCCTTAAGGATTTTAAATTCTCCTTATGAGAAACATTTATATGTATAAATGTAAATGAAGAAAAAATGGGGAGGAAATAATTTCTAAGTTGGGGAGACAGAGATTTCATATACAGGAAATGGTGAAATGGTAAGGAAAAGCAGTAGAGGAACATCAGACAGAAAAGCCTAACATGGATAGCTTTGAGGGAGCTGGACATTTTGGTCAGGAATAGAGTTTTGGCCCAGATAGTCTATAAGCCAGAATCAAAGAGATTCTTTGTGGATCTGAGTAACAGCTTGTCTTTCCCTTCATATAACAAAAGAAAGGAGAGTTGCAGCAGAACAATAAATATTTAGAAACTACTCTGACTGATATTTGGGTCCTTGGGAGAAGTCACAGGTAAGGCTCCTCTGCCTGAGCACTCATTTCTATGTTGAGTAGAATATCTCCTAATTTTTTTCTAAAAGTCTAACTAATGATTTGTAATGTAAACTCTTTTCATTAGTAACTATTGAGACAGTGTGGTATAATGAATTACAAAATGGCGCATAAGCCAGGAAGACCTTGTCCAATTCTTGCTTCTAAACCATTTTGGCTATCTGACCTTAGGCAAGACATTGGACTTCTTACTACAATAGACAGCCCTGTAAGCCTCCAAGTTGAGAAGATGCTGACTTGCACTGGTAGAAGGAATTTCTTGACCTAAGAAATCCTATTTCTTTGACTTAGAGTTGAAATGGTTCCCTAAAGGATTAATATAGAAAATGAGAAGAATGGAATCCTACATGGTCCCTATCCTTAAAATCCAGGAGTTTTTATTTGTTAACCATATAAAAAATAATTGTGATATGTAGATTTCTTGATAAATCAAAATCAAACATCTATTAAACATTATTGAAAGCACTACACTCTATTAGACATTGAGGATAAAACATCAAAATTTAATTCTTTGCCCTTGTAGGGTTTATTAGCTAGTTAATGAGACTAGGTTTAGATTTAGAATATTTAGAGGAGAAAATAATACTTAAGATGAGACATGAATGGAGGATGGATTCCAAATAGAAAGAAATATATTCTAAGCAGAGGAAATCATGAGCAAAGAAGAGAAGAATGATCACAAACAAGCTTTGACTATACATCAATGAGAAGGACAAAAGGGTAGAATAAGCATGTTTTAAGCATCTATCATATGCCAGAAACTGTAGTAAATACTTTTCAAATATTATTTGATTTTTATAATAACCCTACCTCATAAGTGCCATTATTATCTCTATTTTATAACTTAAGAAACTGAGATAGATGGAGATTACACAATTAATAAATGTCTCAAGACAAATTCTTACTTATTCCTGATTGAGGACACCACTTTATTACCCAGTAGCTTCTATCATAGCCATAATTAACAAAGAACTGCAGCTGAGTGAGAAATTAAAAGCTACTGGAGTTCACTAAGCAAGATAGTGATTTGGAAGATCACTTTGGGAACTGAATGGAAAATGGACTGGACAGGAGAGAAATCTGAAGCAAAGAGACCGAGCAGAAGGCTATTGTAGTAGTCTAGGCTTATCAGTATGAATGGAAGGAAAGAGTTGTAATAAAAAGCAGGGAAGGAAGAAATGAAGTAACTTTGTAGCAGATGGGATATTTAAGGGAATCTTAAAGAGGAGTAGAGGACAAAATCAAAGTTGTAAGCTTGTGTAACTGGGAAGAATTTGATGCTCTTGACAAGATTAGAGATCAGGAGAAGTGAAGGTTTATGGGGGAGATTAGATTAATTTTGTTTTAATTATGTTAAGCATAAAGTTCAGGAACATTGAATGTGATGAAAATGGAGAAGAGGGAACTTTAAGAAAATAGTGTCATTTTAAAGAAAGTATGAGACAACATCAACAGCTGAAAGACTGGAGTGAAGGGGGTCATGAAAGGCTTGAAAGTAATTAGAAAGGTTTGAAAAAGTTTAATAGAATAATGAATCAGTTAGAGAAATGTCAAAGTATTGCCCTGCTGCAGTGAGGACCCAGTTGAGGTTATATAAAATGAATTTGTGATGAACCCAATCAACATATTTTTGTTATTTTCTAACATCTTTTTCAGGAATGTGTGAATAGGAGCAAAGACAACAAAAGAAGAAATATTTCATGGCTGAGTTTTGGCAGGAAAAGATCAGAGATAGCTAAGAATGGAATAGGAATTTGAATATAAAGGATAGTATAGAATTGAAGTAGTTACCCAAAGGATTGCAACAGATAAAGACAGAGAATATAGCTGATGCAGGAGTAAAGCTTGGGAAAGGACTGACAGAAAAAAGTTGGTGACAGAAAAAATGTCATCAAGAACATGAGTCATACCTTAGTGCTTGCTTTTAAGAGAAAAGAAAATCAGGCTCTAGTGAAATGATACAAAAAAATAGCCACTACAGATATCCTTAGGATGAACATAGATCTGAACCAAAAAGGAATAGATACAGGGAAGAAATCTGTGCCTTACCTGAATCCACACATCAGAAAGGAAAAGGCAGTTAAAACGTTAATATGGTTTGGTATTAGGCAACCAGATAATGATAATCATTAGAATAGAGTCTGAAGTCAGAAAATCATAGTTCAAATATATAAGAAGGAGACTTTTATTTTTGTCTTTGTAGTCTCAGTGCCTATTTTCTTATCACATAGCAGATAATTACTATATATATATATGTATATATATACATATATATACATATATATATATATATGTATATATATATATATATTTCTTGAATGAACAAATGAAGGATAAGGAAATAAGTCTTCCATGTTTATGTGCATGACATAAAAGCACAGAGGTTGTATAGCTAGGAAGTTTAATTCTCCATCAGGTGAACCAGTGGGGTCCCAAAAATTCTGGGTAAAGGTTTGAACCATATTTAGAGAAATCAAATAGGAACCTGACCTTTAGATTCTTTCTCATGCATATGGTACAGGAGAGACTAAAGTAATAACATCTGTAAAACAATTTTGAAGCTTGTCTCTTTTTTATATGCCTGTCATCGTGTATTCAGTGAAGTCAGACTGGTTAATTTCACTGTGCATGCACAATCATCACCCCACTTGGCTTCCCTTTGGGTCTTACTCAGCATCCAGAGCTGTAACATTCAAATTCATCCTGATAGGAAATACCTAAATATGGAAGAAGTGAGGAGGGTGGAAAACAAAAAACTTTGGCTCTTAAAAAAAATCTGTTGATTTTTTTTCTTCTCCATTACAGATCTGTAGCATCCTTTTAAGACAAGACTTAAATCTTTGTCTTGACAGCGGCCCTAAAAAAGCTCCTTTACAAATATTTGTCTTTTCCCTAATGACCTGAGTTAACACTCAGATTGTGTTCTTTGTACACTGTATTTATGGAAATGACACGATCTGAAGACTGGATGCTTTATGATTGGTAATCTGTGTCTTGTTACACAGAATTTATGAGACCTGGGGGGCTTCCTTCATCAACAGCTTGGATCTTGAAAGTATAGAATATTGAATGTATGCTCTATATCCATGTTAGGGAGCTCAAGATTCATAGTGCCATGATTCTATATTGGTTCTTTTTTCTGATGACTACTTTTGTTAAATATTTTAGGTACAGTATAATGCCTTATTCTTTATCAGTATCTGAAGGACATGGCAAAAGATGTGTGTGTGTGTGTGTGTGTGTGTGTGTGTGTGTGTGTGTGTGTGTGTATTTCTTGCCAATTGATGGTCTTTTGGGTGGTTTGGAACCACAATGAACCAGGCCTTACCTTCCCCATCTATGAAATGAGGTTAAATCAGATGTTACCCTAGTATCAAATATTACATCTCACAATGCAATAGATTTAATATGATGTACCTCTTTCTCATACCCCGTAACCAGGCCAGTGTCTGGTATAGATTAAACATTTAACAAAGTCTTTGTTAACGGTAAAGCATTGTATGCAGAGTGCTATGGTAGGCCCTAAGTCATGACAATTTAGAAAATACAATCCCTGCCCTCAATGAACTTATATTCCACTGACTTTGAGCATTCTCTCATCTGCCAGGCAAACAAGGTACTCTATGTTCCTACAAAATACTGATGGTCACATTAACTTATTTCATGGGCTATAGTAACAAACTAAAGAACCTATATTTCTGTCCTATACATGGTTACAATCACTAAAAATCTGTAGACCAAAAAATGGCAAAGGGTCAGAACAAAAGGCTATTTCTTTTCCAAGTATCATTAAAAATATCATCTTTTTTTCTTGAATCTTGGGCCATTCTGGAAGGTTGCATGGATGAAAGGAATTGTGATTAAATTGTTTCAAGGGGCTTGATATGTCTTCACTTTCTAGTTTCTATAGGGAAGGGATTTGAGAGGTTTAAAAAAGGAATGGTACTAGGGATGTGGCCCCTGACACACTGACTACTGTTTTGTACAGTCTATGATATTCAGGGAATACCACACATGATTGAATTCTATGTCTCTGTACTGATAGCCTCTCACCACCCTGTACTAAGCAGTTTCATCAAATCACGCAGGGGCAGTGACAGGCTAGAAGGTCTTTCCTGGCTTATGGACCAGTCTGTGTCTGTTGTCAAAATCCGACATCATTAGCTTAGGCAACACCTGGACATTTTTTCTGGTGGGTGGCCCCTGTAACATTTTTCACTTTCCCAGTGGAGGTAGTAAAGGAAGAGAAAGCATCAGTGGCCAGCTGATGTTAGAAACTTTGTCTCGTGCCTTGACATCATGGGAAATTCCTTGGGTTAATTCCATCTCATAAACAGTCTCTTTCATCTCTGTTCAAAGATATTGGACAACAAATTTATATATATATATATATATATATATATATATATATATATATATACATATATATATATATATGTATATATATATACATATATATATATATGTATATATATATATATATATATATATATATATATATATATATATATATATATATATATATATATATATATACACACACACACACATACACACACACACACAGAGTAATCACACACACAGAGTAATCATCAGAATTCTAGTTCTACATTCATACCCCCAAAATAAGACTACATTTATATTATGTTCTTTTAGTTTTTAAAAGATATTACTATACAAATAATATAGTAACTTAGCCTGATTTTTTAAGGCCTCAATCTGCTTATCTGGATGCCTCCCTCATTTTACAGATGGGGTAGCTATGATGTAGCTCACTGATTTATGTAGAATTTTGCAACCAAAGAAGGCAAATCCAGTACTAGAATGAAAATATAGACAACTGATTTCCAGTGCAAAGCATCTTTCCATCTGTCCATGCCAGGAAAGTTGAATCATAATAATGAGCAAAACTTAGAGACCTTATAGCATACCCCCCTTATGTTATAAATGAAGTCTGGTGGAATTAAATATTTTAGTCATGGTTACGTAGACAATAGACATTAAAGGCAGGGCATTTTCTTTCCTTTTTGTAAATAGTATTTTATTCTGTACAATTATATATAAAAATAGTTAACAACTTTTATTTTTATAAGATTTTTGAGTTCCTCCCTCACTTTTTTCGCCCCTCCTCAAGATGACAAGCAACCTGATATAAGTTATACATATGCAATCATGTTATACATATCTTCAAATTAGTCATTTTTGAAGGAAGAATCAGAAAAAAAATGGAAAACCACAAGAAAGAAAACAAAAAAAACAAAATGAAAATAGTATGCTATGATCTGTATTTAGATTCCAAAGTTCTTTCTTGGATATGGATAGCATTTTCCATCATGAGATTTTTAAAAATTACCTTGGAACATTATCAAGAACTAAGTCAATTGTAATTGGTTATTATATAATGTTGCTATTATTGTGTACAATGTTGCGGTTCTGTTTACTTCACTCAACATCAATTCATGTAAGCATTTCCAAATTTTTCTGAACTCTTGTTGATCATAATTTCTTATAGAATAAGACTATTCCATTACATTCATTTATTTAGATTTTCCATATTTTATTTAGATATTCCCCATTGATGGGTGTCCCTTCAATTTCCAATTCTTTGCCATGTGAATTTAGGTCCTTTTCCCAGACCTAGCAGTGATATTGCTGGATCAAATGGTATGCAAAGTTTTATAGCCTTTTGGATATTGTTCCAAATTATTATCCAGAATAGTTGGATTAGTTCACAAATTCATCAGCAATGCATTAGTGCCCCAATTTTCCCATATCTTCTTCAACATTTATCATGTTCCTTATCTGTAATATTAGCTTTGTTGAAAATCTCCTGCCTTGTTTTGCGATGAATAAATTGAAGCTATCTGTAGTTAGATGAAAAAATGCTCCAAATCATTAGTCATTAGAGAAATGTAAATTAAAGCAACTCTAAGACCTCACCTCATACTTCACACCCCACAGACTCACATGGTCTCCTGAAGTTGACACAGGAATTCCAGTTAACATACTTAAGGTCTGCTTTCCTCTGTTAACCTTACATGTGGATAGCAATGACAGCAAGGCTTAGTCTATTATCATTCCCCTTTCAAACATGAATCTTATCTCTGCATGTACTATAATGCTGACTGTCTCTCTTTATAGACAATGGATATATCCATTGACACACTGTTAAGAAGACAAAAACAATTCCATTTTAATTGTTCAAACAGCTTTAATTAAGCAATTTTTATGTGCCAACATTATATTAATTAGAGAACACAAAGAAAAGTCTCAAGAGTAGGACCCCCAAATATATGTTTGTAGTATTCATTGGTATTTTCTATGGATTAATTTCAATGACTAAGGTTGTCCCTCAAAAGGCTAACTTGTATGTGTGGTTTTGTTTGTTTGTTTATTTTTAATTCAGCAGTATCTCTATTGGGTCTGAATCCAAAGGGGATCATAAAAAAGGGATAAGGTCCCACAAGTCCAAAAATGTTTGCAGTAGCCCTTTTTGTAGTGGAAAAGAACTGGAAATTGAGTGGATGCCATCAGTTGGAGAGTGGCTAAATGTTATGTTATATTATTATTCTATAAGAAACAACAGGATGATTTCAGAGGCCTGGAGAGACTTATAGGAACTGATGCTAAGTGAAATGAGTAAAACCAAAAGAACCTTGTACACAACAGCAACATTATGTGATGATCAACTGTGATGGACTTGGCTCTTTCAACAATGAGGTGATTCAGATCAATTCCAATAGATGTAATAAAGAGAGCCATCTGCATCCAGAGGACATAGGGCTAGAATATGGATAATAATATATCTTGACCTTTTTTTGGTAGTGCTGCTTTTTGATTGCTTGTTTTTTTTTTTTTTTCTTTCTCATGTTTTTTTTTTTTTCATTTTTGATCTGATTTTTTTTTCTTTTTTAAATAATAGGGTTTTTTTTTTGTTTCCAAAAACATGCAAAGACAGTTTTCAACATTCACCTTCACAAAATCTTGTGTTCCAAATTTTTTCTCCCTCCCTTCCTTCCATTTCCTTCCCCTAGATAGCAATTCCAACATAGGTTAAATGTATGTAATGCTTCTAAACATTTTTCCATATTTATCATGCTGCACAACAAAATCAGAACAAAAAGAGAAAAAAATGAGAAAGAAAAAAAGCAAGAAAACAACAATTAAAAATGTGAAAATACTATGTTGTTAATCTGATTTTCTTATGCAGCATAATAAATATGGAAAAATGTTTAGAAGTATTCCATATGTTTATTCTGTATTGGATTGCTTACTGTCTGGGGAAGGGAGGAAAAGATGAGGAAAAAAATTTGGAATACGAGATTTTGTAGTAGTGAATGTTAAAAACTATCTTTACATATATTTTGAAAACCTAAAAGCTAATATTTTCATTATTTTTTAAAAGGATGAATTCTTGGACCTCAGCCTCCTGCTCAGTGAAATAAAAGGAGTAGAAAAACTAGGATTGGAGCTGGAGTCAGAAAATGTTATTGTATATATTGCTAATGCTGTTTACTAGCCCCACAATCTTCCCCAAGGTGCTTAACCACTTTGAGCCTCAGTCTCTTAAAAGGAAAAGAGTCTCTTTCTTGATCACCTGAAAGAAATGTTATAAGGCCAGCAAGAATTAATGCAGGTAAAACATTTTAACAAAATTCTATCTAAATATCAGTTATAGTTATTGTTCTGCCACATGTTCGTCCATTAAAACAATGACAAGAGATAGTACTGGGTTGGTTTTGGGCTTGATTATCAATTTTGTTGAATTTAGTCAGATTTGATAATATGATTACTACACATTTTTAGGATTAGTAGGGATTATTCCATTTATGGATTTCCAAGCCCTAGCTAAAAGTTTCCCTTTAACTCACCCCAATGATTTTACTGTCATCAGCATGTGCCCTATATTTTTTTCTGAGATCCTGTTATTATAATATTCCTGTACCTGACCCAACACTATGAAACATTAAGATAGTGTGTACATAAAAAGGCATCCATGCTCCCTAGGAAACAAAGCAAATGCAAAGAAAGGTGAAATTGTAGATGAAGCAAACTAAAGCTTCTTTTAACACATGAGCTTCTTGTCATGTATCATATGCTGGTTTTCATTTGTGTAAAGCTAATCCTAAGCAAAGATATGACATAGAAAAATGGTCAGGTATCTATGATGCTCTCTCTTTTCCTGGAGCTCCAAACTTGAAACTCAAGTCCTTCTTGTTGCTGACTATAACGTGAGACCCAAATTTGTCCAACCAGTGTAATATCTGGTGTTACAAACATATTATCTCTTCTCCTTAGATCAACACTTTATTTGTCTAACTTATACTAACATATGAATGGTTGGTAATAGCTTAATGTGTTCTTTTTTTAGGTATTCAGAAATATTGGAGATAGGAAAGGACAGTAATAGTAGGCCTTAATTTTGAAATATCAGTAATAAGCTAAAAGATATTTTTGGTAGTTCTCAGAAAGCCATATCTTTTATATTTGTGTATAGCTAGCCATTGTATTCCCTTCTACTTAAAAATTTTTATTATAAATAAAAATCTTAGCCAAAAAAGGTTAGGAATAAAACTCTATAATGTATTACAAATTTCTTGATACAATTTCATTCCATTTCTTTCTGCATTTATAACCAGAAATGCTTTTAAGTTCTACAAAAACAGCAGATTTTATTTGGGCCATTTGGTAAGGATCATATTATATAAGTGGACTTTTTAATTCACATGAAGTGATTGTTGAAGAAGTCTTCAGATTTTCTACTTAATATATAAGTGGTTCAGAGAATCATGAATCACATGAACTAGAAGGAAGTTTAGATATTCTCTACTATGACCACTTCCTTTTACAGTTTCAAATCCCATTGAGGTGAAATGAACTGTCCAAAGTTATACTCAGTGTTACTAACAGAATCCAATCAGATTTGTCATACAAGTCAATTGATTCGTTGAGAATAGGAAAAGGAAAGAAGGGAAAGATGGGCAGGATTTTGTCAGTCCAGTCAGATACCATGCTTGGAAGCCTTTCAGCTCCTGAAATCCTGCCTATCCTATTAAGTGAATGAAAAAAATCCTGAATTTCAATTAGAAACTAGGGAAAATAAACATGTACACTTTTGGCCTTCATCCTGAAATCTTATTGTGGATGCTAGGCTAAGAAAGCCTGCCATAGAACCACCTGAGGAGAATATTTTCAAGTTTCCATTATAATGCTGATGTGATATGTTAGGTACATGGAATATGTGTAATATCTATTTATCTCTCTATATATACATGTACATATATATACAAATCATATATAATACACAATTATATATATATACAAATATACATAGAGACATGCATAATATAACTAACATTGTGTTCATATAAAATACTTGTGAATATTTATATGTATATACATGAATGTGTGTGTGTACAGCTAGGTGACACAGTGTGAACAGTGTGCTGGGTCTGGAGTCAGGAGGACTCATTTTCCTAAGTTCAAATATGACTTCAAATATTTATTAGCTGTATGAGTCTAAGTCACTTAATTTTGTTCACCTCAGTTTCCTCATATGTAAAATGAGCTGGAGAAAGAAAAGGCAAATGGCTCCAAGAAAACCCCAAATGGGGTCATGAAGAATGCATGAACTGAAAAATAATCTGACAAAAACTATATCTGTCTATCTTTCTATACATATATGTGTATATATAGTTTTATATATTATATGTATGTATACATACATATAATATATGTGTGAATGCATATATGTATGCATATATACACATAAATTTGTACACACATTTTATCTATCTATACACACATTATACTTTTATGCCAAGCACTCAGTGGAGTAGGTTATATAATTTCTTCAATTATTGTCTATCTTTCGTAAATGAGGATATTGAGTATGAGAAAGGTTATGTAATTTGTTTAAGATCTCATTGCTAGTAAATGTGACATCTGAGACTCAAATCCAAATGTTCTTTCTGCCTCACCTGTCCACTTCCAATAAGAGATGATCACTGACAAAATTTGTCTCTGACAGATATTATTTACAGTTTTGTCCTAACATGTCACAGTGCGTTAAGGTCAGCTGTGGAAGCTAAGTGGTTGGTTTCATGGGATCTGGAGGTCAAATAGCTGCAAGATAAGTTGAGAGACCTTGTACTGCTAGCCACTTGGGTAAATGAACCAGGGAAAAAGAATGGAGAAAACAAGAATGTAGACCATTCTCAGCTCTTCTTAAAATAGGCTGCTACAACTTTTCAAAGTAGAGCCAAGATGGTAGAATAAAGGGAGCTATCCAGCAAAGCCCTCTAAGTGATTTTAAATAATTCTAAACAAATTTTAGAGCATCAGAATATACAAAAAGATAGAGTAAAACACTTTTCCAACCAAAGGCAACTTAGAATGGTGGAAAAAGATACCAGCACAGACCCAGCCCCAGCAAACCAAGAGTAATCCTTGGAGCTTCTGAATCAGTAGCATCAGTGGCAGTCTCCAGATCTCTCAGCCCATAGACAGGCCTCTATTTGAGAGCAGATAATTCTCTTTATCACAAGATCATTGCAACTGCCTTAAACATTTTGTTGTTGAAAAAAGCCACATTCATTAAACTTTATCATTATATAATCTGGATGTTGCCGTGTACAATGTTCTCCTCTATTCACTTCACTTAGTTCATGTTAAGTCTCTCCAGGCCTTTCTGACATCATCCTGCTGATCATTTCTTATAGAACAGCAATGTTCCATAACATTCATATACCATAACTTATTGAGCCATTTTTCAACTGTTGAATGTCCACTCAGTTTCTAATTTCTTACCAGTACAAAAAGGGATGCTACAAACATTTTTGCCCACATAGGTCTTTTTTCCTTTTTTATAATCTCTTTGGGATACAGACCCAATAGAAATGCTGCTATATCAAAGGGTATGCAGAGTTTGATAGTCCTTTGGATATGATTCCAAATTGCTCTCCAGACTGGTTTAATAAGTTCCTAGGTCCATCAATGTATCAGTGTCCCAGTTTTCCCACATCTCCTCCAACATTCATCATTATCTTTTTCTGTCATCTTGGCCAATCTGAGAGGTGTGTAGTGGTATCTCAGAATTGTTTTAATTTGTATTTCTCTGATCAATGGTGATTTGGAGCATTTTTTTCAAATGACTAGAAATGGTTTTAATTTATCAATTGGAAAATGGCTTGAATTCTTATAAATTTGAGTTAATTCTTTATATGTTTTAGATATGAAATAACCCTTGAAGTAATTTTTTCCTACTTTTCTGCTTCCCTTCTAATCTTTATTATTATTATTATTATTAAAGCTTTTTATTTACAAAGCCAATGCATGGGTAATTTTTCTAACATTGATCCTTGCATAACCTTTTGTTGCAAATTTTCCCCTCCTCCCTACTCTCCTCCCCTAGCTGGCAAGTAGTCCAATACATGTTAAATATGTTGAAATATATGTTAAATCCAATATACGTATACATATTTATACAGTTTTCTTGTGTCACAAGAAAAATCCAATCAAGAATAAAGAAAAAGAAAAACTGAGACAACAAAATGCAAGCAAATAACAACAAAGAGAGTGAGAATGCTATGTTATGATACACACTCTGTTCCCATGGTTCTTTCTCTTGGTGTAGATGACTCTCTTCATCAATGCACAAGTGGAACCGGTTTGAATCATTTCAATGTTGAAGAGAGGCATGTCCATCAGAATTGATCATCATATAGTCTTATTGTTGCCATGTGTAATGATCTCCTGGTTCTGCTCACTTCACTCAGCATCAGTTCATGTATTACTTTCTAATCTTGTCTGCAATTGTTTTGTTTGTACAAAAACTTTTTAACTTAATATTATCCATTTTGCATTTCATAATGTTCTCTTGTTCATCTTTGGCCACAAATTCCTTCCTTCACAGATTTAAGAGATAGACTATCCTTTGTTCTTCTAATTTACTTATAATATCACTCTTTATGTCTAAATCATGAAACCATTTTGACATTATCTTGACATAGTTATGTGTGGATCAATACCTAAGGTCTGCGATATTAATTTCCAATTTTCCCAATAATTTTTGTAGAATAATACATTCTTATCCTAAAAGCTGGGTTTATTAAACACTAGATTACTATTAACTATTGTGTCCTGTGAACCTAACTTATTCCACTGATCAACTATTCTATTTCTTCACCAGGAAACAAATGTTTTTGATGAATATTGCTTTATAATATTTTTAGGTCTGATACAGTTAGGCCACCTAGGTTTCATTGTTTTTTTTTTTTCCCATTAATTTCCTTGAAATTCTTAACTTTTTGTTCTTCTAGAGGAACTTTGATATCATTTTTCTTGCTCTAAAATAATTTCTTGTGAGTATGGTTGGTATGTCACTGAATAAGTAGATTAATTTAGGTAGTATTATGATTTTTTATTATATTAGCTCAGCCTTCACATGAATACTTGATATTTTCCAAATTAATTAGATATGACTTTATTTGTGTGGAAAGTGTTTTGTAATTGTGTTCATATAATTCTTGACTTTGCCTTAGCAGGTAAGCTCCCAAATATTTTACGTTATCTACAGTTAAGAAAAATGATTCCTTAAAATTAGAATTAAGCAAATGAAAGCTAGTGGTTTTGTGAGAAATCAAGAAACAATAACAACTCAAAAGAATAAAAAAGTAGAAAACAATGTGAAATATCTCATTAGAAAAACAACTGACAGAAAATAGCTCGAGGAGAGAGAATTAAAAAATAAATTATTGGTCTATCTGAAAGCCATAATCAAAAAAAAAAAAAAAGAGTTAAAGCATTATCTTTCAAAATTTTGAAGAAAAACTGTCCTGGTATTTTAGAACCATAGAGTAAAATAAAAATTCAAAGAATCCAGTGATCACCTCTTAAAACAGATCCCAAGATTAAAACTCCCAGGAATAGTATAGCCAGATTCCAGAACTCCCAGGTCAAGGAAAAAAATATTGCGATCATTTAGAAAGAAACAGTTCAAGTATTCTAGAGTCACCATCAGGATAACACGATTTATTTCCTTCTACATTAACGAACCAAAGGGTTTGAAATATGTTGTTCTGAGAACAAAAGAGCTAGGATTACAACCAAGAATTATGTACTCAGCAAAACTGAGCATAATTCTTCAGAGGTAAAAATGGGTATTCAATGAAATGGAGGATTTTAAACATTCACCATGGAAAGATGAGAACTGAATAGAAAATTTGACTTAGAAGAAGCATAAAGGGCTAATCAGAAAAAGGAAATCATGGTTAATCTATTCACATTCCTACATTGATTGTATTTGTAACTCCTAAAAATTTTCTCATTATAATGATAGTTAAAAAGAGTATGTAAATATGGAGGGCACAGATTTGATTTGTATATGAAGGATAATATATAAAAATAAAATTAAGAAGTGAAAGAAGTGAAAGTGGGAGAAAGGAAAAAAGAGGTGGAATAGTATAAATTACTGAAATAAAAGAGGCAAGACAAAGCTTTTACAGATGAGAAGAAGAAAGGGAGGGAGAGGGAGAGAGTGAACCTCACTCTCATCAGATTGGTTCAAAGATTAAATAACATAAACACTAAATATGGGTATAGAAATCTATATTAACCTGCAGAAATGTGGGAGGGGAAGGGAATACAAGAAGGAGGGAGAGTAAAAGAAAGGAGGGCATATTGGAGGGAGGGCGAGCAGAAGAAAAAAACTATTGAGAAGGAATAATTTGAAAGGAGAGAGAGAGAATAGAAAAAACTGGGGGAAATAGAGTCAATAGCAATTATGAAATGAATTTTGTAGTAAGGTTTTTTTTTGATAAAGACCTTATTTCTCAAACATTTAGTAAACTATGATGAATTTATAAAAAAAATGAAAGTCATTACCCAATTGAGAAATAATCAAAAGATATGAACAGTTTCCAGGTGAACTAATCAAGCTATTTATAGTCACATTGAAAAAATACCTTTAACTCACTATTGATTGGAAAATCCAAATTAGAACCATTCTTGTGTCTATTAGATTGGCCAATGATTTAGAAAAGGAAACTGACAAACGTTGAAGGAAATGTGGCAAAAATGAGACACTTTGGTGGAATTATGAACAGATTCAACCATTCTGTAAAGCCATATGGAACTGTGCCCAATGGGCTATAAAATCATGTATATCCTTTGACCTAAAACCACCACTAAGCATGTATCCCAAAACATTTTTTAAATGAAAATAACTTTTTCCAGATCTTTTCTCAGGGCAAAGAATTAGAAATTGAGGGGATGCTTTGAGAAATTGTGGAATTGAGAAATAGTTGAATAAATTGTGGTATATAATTATGATGGAATACCATTGTTCTATAATAAATGATGAGCATAAGATGACAATAAAAGAAAATGATGTTGGAGGGGATGTGGGAAAACTGGGACACTAATACATTGTTGGCAGAATTATGACTGGATCCAACCATTCTGGAGAACAGTTTGGAATTATGCTTAAAAAGTTATCAAACTATGATTATCAAAAAGTGATCAAACTGCCCTTTGATCCAGCAGTGTTTCTACTGGGATTATATCCCAGAAATTTTAAAGGAGCAACAAAGATGTATATGTGCAAAAATGTTTGTGGCATCCCTTTTTGTAGTGGCAAAAAACTGGAAACTGAGTGGATGCCCATCATTGGAGAATGTCTGAATAAATTATAGTGTATGAATGTTATGAAATATTATTGGCCTATAAGAAATGATCAGGAGGATGATTTTAGAGAGACCTGGAGAGATTTACATGAACTGATGCTAAGTGAAATGAGCAAAACCAAGAGATCATTGTACACAGCAACAGCAAGATTATAAAAAGATCAATTCTGATTCACGTGATTCTTTCCAACAATGAAATGATTCAGATCAGTTCTAATAATCTTGTGATGAAGAGAATCAGCACATCCTGAGAGTGAGAATTGAGGGTGGACCACAACATAGCATTATCACTCTTTCTGTTGTTGTTTCTTGTTTTCTTTCTCAGTTTTTTTCCTTCTTGATCCATTTTTTTTCTTGTGCAGCAAGATAATTGTATAAATGTGTATACATATATTGGATTTAACATATATTTAAAATGTATTGAATTACCTGCCATCTAGGAAGACGGTAGGGGGAAAAAGGGGAAAATTTGGAACAAATTTGCAAGGATCAATGTTGAAAAATTACCCATGTTTATGTTTTATAAATAAAATCCTTTAATAAAAATATGATGTAAGAAAATGAAATGATGAGCATAATGTTCTCAGAAAAACATGGAAATATTGTATGAGCTCATGCAAAGCAAAATTTATTATGTACAATATAATGGCAATGTTTTAGAATGATCAGCCATACATGGTATTGCTATACTCAGCAAGACTATCATCCAAGACTACTCTGAAGAGCTTATGATGAAAAATGCCATCCATACCCAGCAAAAAAAAAAAAAAAAAAAAAAAAAAAACTAATTGTATCTGAATATAAATTGAAGCATACTTTTTTTACTTTAATTTTCTTGAGGGTTTTTTGGGGGTGGGGATCTGTTTTCTTTTGCAACATGACTTTTTTTGGAAATTTTTTGCATAACTTCATATGTGTCTTTTCATTTGAATAGTAGGGAAGGAGGAAAAGGGAGAATCTAGAACTCAAAATTTTAAAAACAAATATTCAAAAAAAGTGTTTTATATGGAACTGGCAAATAAAATATTTTTAAAAATAAATAAATTAGCCATACACTCTATAGATCTGATAACATCACATACAGGAACATACTTTTCCAAGATCATAGACCAAACCTCTAATCTCAGTCAATTATCTCTGAATTTTCTGCTATTGAACAGAAAGAGGAACAGAGGGAGAATAGAAGTCAGGCCAAACATTAATTGAAAACCAGGACAAAATGCACATCACATGGCTGATGCAATGTCCCATCTGTAGTGTTCTTGGTGAAGATATTAGATTGGTTTGCCATTCACTTCCCCAGTTCATTTACAAATGAGGAAACTGAGACAAGCAAAGGTTAAGTGACTTGTTACAGTCAGTTAAGTTTCTGAAGCCAGATTTAAATTCTGGTTTTCTTGACTACAGGCCCAGCATTGTATCCATTGAGTCACCAAGCTGCCAATGCATGGGTATGCACATATATATGTTTACATAAACATACAGAGAGGGGGAGACAGTGACAGAAACAGAGACAGGGAGACAGAGAGAAAGACAGAAAAAGAGAAACAGAGACAAAAACACAGAGAGAAAGACAGAGACAGAAACAGAGGGAGAGAGACAGAGAGAAATAGAGAGACAAACAGACAGAGATAGAGAGAGAGAGAGGGAAGGCAGAGAGAGAGAGACATGTTACTATGCTGGCATAACCTTCTCCCCCTAGAATTTCTTTATCCATAATGGTAGAGATGGGGCAGGGCAGATAGGTACTATAGAGGTTATTTGTGAAATGTTTCTGTTGTTATAAGGCATTGTGCTATGTAACGAGCTGTCGTCTCTAGAAGCTGCCAGATCGCTCTCTGGGAAGAGATCTCCTGTGTCTACTCAAATCTCTCAGACAGATTCTTCTTCCTGTAGTGAAACCGTTGTCTCCAGGCAGTTGCTGTTAACTCTTGTCCTTAGAAGTGACTTCCCTTCCTGCAGAGAGCCCCGTCAAGCCAGATGTAGTGCAGAGTTTTCTTCTATCTCTGGGTGTCCTCTCTTTTATCCTCCCAGAGAATGGGCGTGGGATAATGCAAGGGCTTCTGGGAAGAACCACTTCAGCCAATGAGCTTGCTCCTTCTATCAAGTCAACCTGAGTTCTCACCTTGTAATTGTCCAGACAACCTGAATTCTCACCTTGTCACTATCCAGACAACCTGAGTTCTCACCTAGTAATCCTAACAGTGCTAAGTGGGAAGGATATGAAAACAAAACAAAAAAAAAATCCCCAAATGTCAAGGAGTTTGCATTCTAATAAAAGATATACTATACGAAAAGGAAAAATAAAATACAATATAAGTCAATGAAGAATGTGCTGATAGAAAGGACAATCAATAACATCTTCCTATAGGGATTACATTTGAATTAAATCTTCAAGGAAGCTTAAGGATGGTGAGGAGGAAATATATTCAGAATATTAGAAACATCTTAAGGAAAGTCAAATAAATGATATATGAAATGTTTAGGTCAAGAAATAATAAATGACACTGTATGTATTGAATGGAGAATAAGAGCATGAAGAGTTGGTATGAAATGTCTGATAAGAATGACTGGAAAAGATTGAAAGATTTGAATTTTCCAAATGAGGAGTTGCTATTTTATTCTAGAGACAATAAATAGTTGCTAAAGTTTCTTGAGCAAGTGAGTGACATGGTCAGATCTTTGCTTCAGGAAAAAGATCTATCTAGTATAGCTATTTAATGCAGAGGTATTGGACACACCCACAACAGTTTAACATGCAGCCAGAACAACATTAAAGTAAATTTCAAACAATTACCAAAATAAATTGAAATGCAATAAAATATATTTTCTGAATTAATATGAAGGAAATCTTCAGGAATTATTATATATAATTTAATGATTCACATATCTATTTGATTTTGACACCTCTGATGTAGAACAAAGCTTCATAAACCATGAGTTGTGATTCCATATTGAGTTACATAACTGAATGTGGGAATCATGAAATTATAATTTATTAACAGTAAATATTGGATTTGTATACCTATTTTATATACCTATATACTCCAAGGCCACATAAAAATTTATTGGGCAAAAAGGGGTTGTAAATGGAAAAAGTTTAAAAGTCCTGATGTAGAAGATGAAGTGATTGTATCAATAGCTCAAAGTTGGAAGTCCAATCAGGAGAATTGTTCAAAAGTCTAAGCTACAAGGGAGTAGGGATAGAATTAGGATAGTGCCTACAGGTATAGAAAGAAGGGATTTGGAAGCAATCCATGTTATGAAAGTAGAATGGATAAAACTGGCATCTGAATGTGAAAAGGACTAAGGAAGAGTGAAAAGTTGAAGATGACTCCAAGATTGTACATCCTAGAAAGAAATAGAAAAGTAAGTAGGAAGGACAGGTTTAAGGGAAAAGATAATGAGTTCCATATTGGATGTGCTAAATTTGAGATTCCCGTGAAGAATCCTGTTTGAGATGCCCAATAGCCAACACAGGGAACTCAAGAGAAAAAGGAATGCTTCCAATTATTAAAGTGGAAATGCTAGACCCACCTTGCGTATAGGCCGTACTCCCTTTAAGTGGACAGAGAGTTTCACATTTGTGTGGTTTCTTTTAGGATTCATATGCACTCAGGGAATTCAGAGATTTAGAAAACATGAATTTTTGAAAGTTGACACCATGGTCTGAGGAAGCTAAAACAATGGCACCAGACTCAATAAAAAGAAGAACTGTCAGAACATACAGAGAAGGGAACCAGATGGTTCAAAGCACTGGATCTATAGTCAGGACAACCTAAGTTCAAATTTGACCTGAAATATACACGAGCTTTGTTTTTGCAGGCAATCACTGAACCTTTATCTTATTCCACTAGAGAAGGAAATGGCAAATCATTCCATTATCTTTTTCAAGAAAACCCTGTATGGGGTCACTAAAATTATTTATAACTGAATGACTGAACAACAAACCATAAATAAGGCTACATGAAACATATATATGAAATCATACATTAACATTATCGATGTTCTCTTGTATTTTTATTCATTTTATTAAATATTCCCTAATTGCATCAGATTCTACAGCAATAGGGAGTGTCTAGAATAAAATACAAAAGTTTGATACTGGATTTGACTCTGGACTAGAATGTGAAAAGAATCTGAAGCCTCAGTGATAGAGAGAGGAGAGATTTGGAGCAGTTAAGAAAGAAGGCAGAAGGGAAAATAACTTCACTCAGATCTAGGTAGGGTCCCATAAGTAATGTCATTATGGGACTGACAAAGGGGAAGAATGATTGACATATCAAGGAAATACACACTGAGGGGAAAAAAATGGCCTGGCCCTTAGCTGAATATATGAATCATGTGGATTTTACTGGTCCTGAGGGAAAGTGAGACCCATCAGAGAAGAATGTTGCTCTGCACCCTCTGGAAAAGAAGGATAAATTTCCTGATGGTTGAGACACTGGGACACAAATCATGCTCAATATTTCATATTACCTAAAATGAAACTTCCAACATCTGGTATCTTGTTAACCTGAATCCTAGCAGGATGGCTGAGACTCTTTATGGGAATGAGAGTAGAGAACTAAAAATGACAAATACTGATGGTCCCAGGATTTTCTAGGATGAATACATGAATATTGTAGATAATATAGAGGACCAAAGACTATATTTCAATTTATCCCATTACAGGAAGGAGTTTTCATTTTATTCATCAGATTTAGAGAATTCATGGATGAATTGAATAAAAGAATAAATGAATGAATAAACAAGCTTATATTAAGTACCTACACCATCCTTGGCATTGTGCTAGGCACTAGAGACAAAAATATAAAAAGGAATTGATCCTTGCTCTTAAACAGTTTACATTCTAATATAGTATATATAGAGGAATCGGAACCAGGGAAAGGAATTTTGGTGGGATAGAAACAGTTTAGCTCCACACTGAATGGATTAACTTATTTAGGGCAATTAGATCTTGATCTCTAAAGATGTAGAGTTCTATCCACTTGCAGAAAATGGGAAGAAAAGTGGACAACTTTTGGACAGATATAAAAATGCTAGCACTGGATAGGCTCTGATTTCCAGGTGTATGGAAAGATGAAATTACTTGAAAACAGAAAGACAGAGATAGATATAAATCAGTTGATTGACTATTTAAACTAGGCCTCCTGGAAATCTTTATTTTAGAGGATTCATCACTATCTGATCTTCAGGTTTTCGGGTTAAGAAGTTCAACTTTATCAGGGATGATTTTACTCTAAATCAGGATGTCAATTTAATATTTAGAGATTATGATTTTATGGTAGTTGGAATTGTGTGCCTGCTGTACAAGACTCACCCCTATCCTCTTCCTAATATCATGTATTTGAAAAACTAAATTAATAACTAGAAATTTGCTGGAATTGGAATGGAATCAAAGCAAAGAGGTATATTCTTGGAGAACATGTTTTCAAATACTTGGAATATATTTGTTTTCACAAAACATTATTTTGTCCCTTAGAAGTTATTAGAGAAAGACTTGATAACTCAGTTGATGGAACATTAGATTTCTTAATCTAAAGCTATTGAGTTTGAGGCTCCATTCAGGCATTAATTCTCTTTTAAGGAAGGAGGTCCAATTGAATAAAAACCCCATAATCACAGTTGTCACTGGTTGACTTTTGGCATATATATATATATATATATATATATATATATATCTTCTGTTTGTTTATAGAGAGACAGAGACAGAGAGAGACATTCAGAGAGACAGAGAATTTCACACTAGATGATTTTTAATGTCTCTTTGATGGAAACATTCTGTGATTATTTACTGTTTATCTGTATACAGTGTAGAAATGTCTATATAATATAGACTATAAAATATATGATGTTATTCATGCTCCACCATTCCCAACATTTACTTCACTTTCTCAATAGCTACAAAATCGTCTTCCTAAATTATGTAAGTCCAATCCATTGCAAATCTCACCTACTTGATGGTGCTTTTATGAAGTCTTCTTTATGAAGTCTTATTTTCCAGTCTACTTTTCTATTCTGACTCCAATTCTACTCTTGACTACAACTGTGGTCAGTTTGGGGTGGGGATGGGTAGATTGCAACACTTAATTGCTCTGTCATTCTTTCATGTGTCCCAATTTTACCTACTCAAGTGAAAGGACAGTGGATCTAGTAAATAGATTTTAGATCATTTCCTTGCTCCAATATTTACAGGCTGTGTAAACAGCATATTACTTCACTACTTAGAACCTCAATTTTTTATCTGTAGGATAATAAAAATACAATTAGTGTTGCTTACTTCATACTGTTCTTTAAGAGTTTAGGGTGAAAGGGTACTTTACTACTGTACTATCCAGACTGCCATGCTAATGTTTTCCACTGAAGGGAAATATTTCATATCAAGAACACATGTATTCCAAGTATTAGAAAAAGTGTACTCTTGAGTAGAATACAAATGAATGTCTATGTACTGTCGGAGCCTCAATGAATTATTGCTCATTTTAATCTTTTTACTTTGATTCTATAAATAATAGGCAAATCTTTCTTCTGCTCATCCCTAACTCATTTTCTCAGATCCCTTGTTTAGTAGATCCAAATAACTCAGGGGATTGTTTCATGAAATGTTCTATAGAAAGATATAAGTATTTTATTATTATAATTGCAATTTCCTAATGGTAGAGACCCAGATTCTATATATCAATAAGCTATCCAGTGTCTAGTCCAATGTGATACACCCAACCCAGATGATCAATTAGATACTTTTGTTGCTGCTATTTATTTTCCTGGAGAATTGCACTACCATCAATGTCTGACTTCCTCATCATACATCAAAAAAGATATTTGTAAACTATTAAGCATAGCGCGGTGTACATAGTAGATAGTTAATAAATGTGTATTCCCTTTCTTTTCTTTCAGTTATTTTTTTTTATAAAAAATGAAAGAAAATAATCCAGTAGCTAGGGAACATATAGCAAAATAAAGACCCAAGAATATGATACTAGCTGGGTGAAGTAGTAAATAAAGTACAAATCTTCAAGGTAGAAATATGTTCTCAGGCACTACTTAACTGTGGGGTTTCAGGTAAAACTTTTAAACTCTGTCTGCCTTCATTATTTTATCTCTAAAATGAGGATAATAGTACCTTTCTCCCTGTGTTGTTGTAAGGATAAAGTGAGATACTATTATAAGTGCTTAGTACAGTGCCTGGCACATTAAGTTAATAAATGCTATTTCATTTAACAATCCTATCTCTTTCTTCTGTCTCTATACTTTTTAAAAATTGATTAAGGTGAAAGTGACAGTCATTTATTCAACATGATTTGAGGGGAACCAGAAGGTATTCTCCTAATAAAGTAATTTACTTGACTACTGACTAAAATTCATAATATTATTAATTAAGTTGTTCTATGACAATACAAAATAGCCATAATAATATATTTATTCTTCTTGGAAAGACCAATAGTCTAAGTTGGCTAATTGGAGGAAGGAGAAAAGAGTGTGGGACACTATTTGTCTCTATAGATTTGTTTTGTTTTGTTTAGTTTTGCATAAGAAAGTTTTATTTGATCATAGAAAATATTTATTAGGTGGAGAAAAGTAGAGAAACAGAAAAGCAAAAAGGAGAGGAGAGAAGTGAGAAAGAAGACCATTGAAGAAAACTTTCTAAACATGTACAGCCTTTACAAAATTCTAGAGCTATAAACTAGGGCTTTGCCGAGGGACTTGAATTTAGAAGTTTTGGAGAGTACTTTATACTCCCTACATTTTCATAAAATCAACTGAGCCTAGCGCATAGTTTAAAAGTATAATTACTTAAAGGAGGAAGTTACCAGATGGCATACTTCAACCACTCTCATTATATCTACAGCCCAGGTGAGCTCCTCCTCCTCAGTACAAGTCCGTTCTTTTGCACCTTTACACACAAAACCTTTCTTAGTAGAGACCTTGAAATATCCTTGGGTCTACACCTAGAGGGATAGCATCTTGGAGTCTGTCTTCTTCAGGGAACTTAGTACCTGAAGAATTATCCTGCTATTTTCTCTTGACTAAATTTGTCTCGAAGGTGGGCTTAACAGAAAGTTTCTTGCTGCTCATCTCAGATACTAAAATTTTCTATTTTAATTCTGCAACATCTTTTCTTATCTCTCACTTCCTTTATAACTCAAAGCAATCCTATAAGGTAGGCAGTCTATCATATGATCTCCCTTTTGTAGCCAAGGAAACTAAACTAAAGAAATAAAATGACCTGCCAAGAATCACCTGGATTTTTCCAATGTCCAGCCCATGAACTTTTCACTTTATTAACCTGTCTCCTTCACAATTATTGTGAAGTCCTTACGGTCTTGATAAACTTCTTAAAAATGAGAACGAGCATTTTTTTTTTCATAAAGTTCTTACAATATTTTTGTGTAATTTTGTTTCCTAAAGAATAATTCAAATGATATAAGGAAGATGAAACTCATGAAAAAGTGTGTTTAGCACAATGCCTGGCACATTATAGGTGCTATATAAATAGTAGCTATTATTAGTAGATTTTCTTATGATGAGTTTTTCTTGGCCATCTAAACTTATAGCAAAGAGACCTTAGGAATGGTATCCCCTTAATTTTGACCGCACTTTCATATTAAAAATCTAGATTGAGAAACAAAGAGAACGTTATGAAAAGACTACAAAATCAGAGGACTGGGATTCAAATCTTGACTCTAAACAGTTACTAATTATGTGAAATTGGACAAATCATTATCTTCTTTTACTTAGCTTCTTTGATGAAAGTGAGGAGAGGAGAGGATAAGATGCCCTCTGACATTTCTTCCAGTCTAATGCCCCTTCCTTTCTTGGGGTAGCCCCAAATGCCTTGGATTATGTAAACAAAAGATCTCAGTAGAGTAACATGTTCATCCACATTTAGAAATTCATTCTTTTAGGTCAAGCCCCTATTGACTGATCAAGGTCTTGTGTCATTTTTCCCCTGACATTTCAAGATGCTTGTATTTCTGCACAAAAGATTTCTGACCCTGGCAATGTGGTTCATGGCTCATCCTAGAAAGACAATTTTCGAAGAATGGGTATATCAGATTATATAGCCTGAAAATGATCCAATTCCACCAGCATCTGCCTCAAAGTCAAGCCATAGAATTTTTTAAAGCTCCCCTCTCAAAGAAAATGCTTTGATTATTTTCCTTGTGATTGTCTAACTCAAAAATGTCTAAAGCTATAAGCTTCAAACTTGGCAGAGTGGTTCAGCTCACTATGAAAGGAAAATTGAGAGAAATTTGAAAAAAGAAACATGTTAGTGCATTTTTGTCATTCATGTTTCCATTGTTATCATTTACATATTTTTCTTTTTTACTTTGTGGGTAGCCCCCTTTTCTTATTCCCAAGAACTGATTTTATTATCCCACATTTTATTGAACTATCTCTTAGTGTCTAATCTTTCCCTATCCTAATAAGATTTCCAATTCTAAGGGAATATTTTTCCCTTAGGTGACCTTAAGCTTTGTGATAAGCATTCAAGTCAAAATGACATGTATTTTCTCAAATTCGGGGCCATAGGCAGAAAAGAAAATCAAAAAGTCTCTTGCCTCTACCTCTTCTGTATTATATGATTTCTGGAAACAGCCTCATCATCTCCAAGTCCTTTAACCTAGTCTGAATTTTGTTTGAAAACTCATCTTTCAAGCGTTCATCCCCTTTCCAATGGTCCATTGTTTAAGGGATTCCCATGATATGGGGTTTCTAGTTCTTTATACTCATTTTAAATGCAGACTCTGAGTACAGATTGAGTTGAGGGTTACGGGATTATAGAACTAGACCCAGGAAGGGACTGCAGAAGCCATCTAAAGCAACATATGCATTTTTCAGTTTTGGAAACTGAGGCCTAGAGAAGTTAAATGAATTGCCACACAACAAGTTTCAAAAACATAATTTTAACCTGTGCTCTTTCTACCACAACAGGTTGGTGTTTGAATCTTCCTTCTTTAATTATTCCAACATCCACCAGCATCAGAAGACTCATATAGCAGGACAGGATACAAAGATCAACATATCTTAAACTACAAATCTTTCACAGTTTCCCTGAACAAACCTGCCCAGACATTTTGAAAAGCAGAGTGGTACAGTGGAAAGGGACCAAGATTTAGAGTAAATCTAAGTCCCCTGTGGATAGGGACTGTTTCTTTTTTTTTTCTTTTTTTTTTTTTTTTTTTTGTATTTGTATACTGAAACTCTGGTATGGGGAAGATGCTTAAGTAAATGCTTACTCATTCATTGATTAATTGATTGAAGTCAAAATACTTATTGTCTCTATGGTGGATAACATCTAAGTATGATAAGCCTCAATTTCCTCCTCTGTAAAGTGGAGCAAATATCTATGGTACTTGTTCCACAAAGAGGTGTTTTGAACTTCAAATAAAATTATATATAATATATATAGGCATTTTATATATACATATATGTGTGTATACACATGTCTGGAAATGTTTGTATATATATATATATATATATATATATATATATATATATATATATATATACATACATACATATATACATTCATATATACACATAAATACAGGCATATATATCCACATATAAAAGCCATGTAATGTTATATATATCAGATATATTTATTATTATTATTATTATTATTATTATTATTACTTTCTGCTACTTTATAGGACTTTGAACAAATTACCTAACCAACTCAATCCTCAGTTTTCTTGTTTGTTAAATATAGCAGCTAGCCTACCTGACCTCTGGGGTTAGTTGACACTTTAGTGCTGTGCTCTGGACTGATCTGATCTTCTTAAAGTTGAGTGAAGTGACATAAGTTAACCAGGAGTAAATAATTTGACAAAGATTGCACACAAATACCAAGTAGAAATGAGTAGTCTGGCCGTTGGAATTTTCAGTCTTAATTTCTCTGAGCACACCTCCAAATGTTCTCCAGTCTCAGCCAATTAGGCCCATTTAAAACATAACACCCAGGGCAGACCCTGGAGCCTACAAAGGAAAGGATTTTATCCATGCTTTCTGGAGTTCTTGCAGAGGTTTCCCCCAGGCTCCAGCCCTTTCTCCTGCCCTGCTCCTACAGACCACTTCAGTTTCTCCCATCTCCAGGCTAGGCCTGATATACTCTGTCTCTGGAGAACTCCAAGCTATTGGTTTGGCCTAGGCAGAGGTAAGTGCTCAGACCATCTTAGAAGAGAAAGCGTAAAAGAGAGTATGTCCTGGGACTATAAATTAATAAGACAGATTTTCTCAGCTGGCTGCTCAGTTGGTTCTGAAAGCCATTCGAAAAGAAATTCAGCAAAAATGTTTAAGCAAGGTGATACTTTGGGAAAAAATAAATATATTCTTCTCGACTATATCAAGGGATGGAAATTTCTTTGCTCCCTTCACCTATTTAATGAATCAAACAACAAGCATTAATTAATTGCCTACCATGTGTCAAACCCTGTAAGTGGATACTGGGGATATAGAGACAAAAATTAATAGACTCTGGTCAAAGGTTGATATTTTAACTAGCAATAAAAAGTCTATACAAGATATATAAATACAAAGCAATGTGTAGGCGAGAGCATCTTTGGGAATGTTCTCCTATAGAAAGACAAATTGGAAGAAAAAATGAGATTTTATAAGAAATAATGAGCTAAATGATCTTAGAAAAGTACATATAGAGTTGCATGACATAACAAAGAGTGAAATGAGCAAATCCAAGGAATTTTGTATACAGTAAAAGCAATATTATTTTAAGAGCAACTTTGGGAGAAGATTCTGGGAAGATTGACAAAAAATCAGACAACTTCAATCTCCAAATTTCCTCACAGAAAAAGACAGAATATTGCCTCAGAGGTTAAGTAGAGCAGTGGAAATAAGCAAAAAATCAGGATAAAACACTTGTTTTTCTAATACAACCTAAGAAGACTCCAAGGAAGACCTAACCTCCAGGACAAAAACCTTCCAGGTTTGAATTGGATTGGATTGAGTGAAGTTGAGACACCTTAAGGCCATCTATGCAGAATCAATAAGCAATAAGCCCTGGGGGGGCAGTTAGCAACCCTAACTGACATTCATCTCCCAGACTCTGTGGGGGTCCCATCACTGTCACTGTTGTCGAGGGACACAAAGCCCAGCTGTGCTTCTCAGAATCATCCTGGGCTGGCCAGCTGCCTGCTGTCCAGGAGAAGAATTACCAAACACTGGCTAGTGCAGTAACAGAAAAGCAGAGTCCCTGATGGCTGTGGGCACTTGGAGGAGACCAGAGTCCCTGATTTTAGTTCCAGGGAAGAGAGTACTGAAATCTGTACCCTCCAGAGGGACTGCAAGGAGTAAGATCATTTGTGGGACATTGTGACCAGGGGATTTTGCTATGACAGGAATGGAAAGGAAAGCCTGAGAGGGAGCCCTGGGACAAATCTTAGAAATAACAATAAGAAGGATCTGAGGTTTGGGGAATCATTATTTATATCTCATAACTAGAACTTGATCACAATAAATCTAAAAATTACTAAATATACAATACAATAAAATTACTACTATGTCAACTATTAGTATTCCTGGTACTACTAATATTAATATGATGATGATCATGATAACAATAAAAATGAGCAAGCAAATGAGAAAAAAACTAACTTTTCTGTAATGTTAGAGAAGATCAAAGTCTATATTTTTGAGGAAGATAATGGTCCTAAAAAGTTTCACCCCTTTTTTAAAAATTTATTTTCAATACACATTGCTTTATGAATCATGCTGTGAAAGAAAAATGAGAGCAAAAGGAAACACCATGGGAGAGATTTTAAAAATAGAAAAAAGAAGTGAACATAGCATATGTTGATTTACATTCACTCTCCTTAGTTCTTTTTCTGGATGCAGATGATGTTTTCTGTCCGAAGTCTATTGGGATTGCCAGAGATCACTGAACCACGAAGAAAAACTAAGTCTTTGATAGTTGATCATTGCACGTTCTTGCTATTATTGTGTACAATGTATTCCTGGTTCTGCTTGTTTCACTCAGCATTAGTTCCTATAAATCTTTCCAAACCTTTCTAAAATCAGCTTGTTTATCATTTTGATAGAACAATAATATTCCATTATGTTCATATACCATAACTTATATAGCCATTTCTCAATTGAGAAGCATCTATTCATTTCCCAATCCTTTGCTACCACAAAAAAGGCTGTCAAACATTTTTGCACATGTGGATCCCTTTCCCTCCTTTATGATTTCCTTGGGATATAGACCCAATAATGGCACCATCGTGTCAAAGCAAATGACAGCTTTATAACCCATTGGGTATAGTTCCAAAGTGCTCCCCAGAATGGTTGGATCATTTCACAAATTTGCCAACAGTGCATTAGTGCCCCAGTTTTCCTACATCTCTTCCAACATTTCTCTAGCCAATCTCAGAGGTGTGAGGTGGTACCTGAGCTACCGTTTTTCAACAAGTAATATTTAATGGTCCAAAACACAAATTTCTTAGAACTTAAAAAATTATTTTAAAAATCAGAGAGATAAAGGAAAAATTAGAAAAAAAAATATAATCCAAAAAAATCAAGAAAACAAAAAACTTGTGAAAAGAAAGTCAACCAAATTGAAAGAGAGAATCACAAACTTAAGGAAGAAAATCCCTTGAAAACTAGAATGGGGAAAGGGAAGTTAATGCCATTCTATTTAAAAATAATGCCATAAGTATTACACAAAAACAAGCATATAAAAATGACAATTTTACCTAATTAATCTATTTATGTAATGCTATAATTATAGTCTTATTTGGGGAGGGGGAAAGGGAGAATGGGAAATAAAATAAAAAGTACACAGGAGAGAACAAAAGAAAACAAGGAAGTAAAGAAAAGTTACACAAAAAACTATATGTAGTATTTTAAAATAGTTTTTCTTGAAATAGAAATTTATTACTTTTATATTAAATTCTCTTATGTTTTGCTGTGTACGTGACAAAGTTTTTGCTTCTTTTCTTTTGTATTTAATTTTAAAATAAATAAATATTTTTAAAAAAACTTTAAGCAACTAAGTCATTTTGACTATTATAAGTATACAAATCAACTATAAAGAACATATAAAGGAAAATGTTCTATGCATCCAGAAAAGGAACTGATAAATAGAAATATGAATAGAATAACTTTACACACACACACACACACACACACACTCACTTATGTGTAAGGTCATGTAAAAATATATATTTGTATCTAAAGGTAGTTATCTCTAGACCTAGGGGGAAGGAAGAAAACAGGGGGAAAAAGAAGAAAAAAGCTATTTGCATGGGTATTAGCAAGTTGTACAAAATAGATTTGCAGTTTCATGTGTAATCATTTTAATACTATGTTATGAAAATGGTTATTTTATTTCATAAATTAAAAGTGAAACAAATAAAAATTTAAAAAGAAAAAATTTGAAGAAAAGAGATGAAAAAACCACATATGCTAAGAATTATGGGAGTGTTCAAAAATACAGAGATGGGTGATGGTATGCCATTCATGTATGAGAAAGAAAAACAAAAAGGAAACTACAAGTCCTTTTCCTTCATTGCTATGACCAGCTGTTCGGTCATTGAGCCTCTGTTAGCTCATCTGGGATGCTCCTAATAGGAATGATCTATTATCTTTCTTTTAAACATATCCCCGTCTATAGTACCTGATATAGCTGATTAGATAGTATTGGTGTGGCTTTTACAATACAAGTGTGAGTTCAGAACACCCTGATATCTGAAAATTTCAAGGGATAGGAGAGGATATTTCTATTAACAGTGGAAAATTAGCCCTGTTATTTTGTAGTTACATTAGTATGTCCTTAAGACTTAAGCTAGAGAATCATTTACTTAATACTTCAAAGGATTTTTGAACTATGATCCAGTAGGTCTTATCATGAATGGAAGAAATGAGAGGAATGGTAATGAGAGTCACAACCTGTCTACAACGTCTCGTTTCTGTGTGATATTTGCTCATGTTCTTTCCATAAAGAATCTATCCAATTTATTTTAGGATACCAGTAAAGACCAGGACTCTCCATTTGTTATCTCTTATTCTTTGTTAACTGAATTATTTAGACATGTTTTATGGAGAACAATAGCCAGTATATACATATATAATACATATATACAGCATACATACATATAATAGATAGTATATGAGCACACATATGCATATATATATATAAAGTATATATGAATGTGCATGTATATGTAATATTGTTAAATGTATATATATATATATATATATATATAATATGGCTAGATGTAATGTGAGACTGTTGGTGCTGAGGTGGATACAGTGTTGAGCCTAAAGTTAGAAATACTCAAGTTCAAATCAAACTTTATATGCTTATTAGATATATAATCCTGGGTAAGTCACTTAACTTTGTTTGCTTCTGTTTTCTCACCTATAAAATGAGCTGGAGAAGAAAATTTCAAATCACTTAAGTATTTTTGCCAAGAAAATCCCAAATGGGGATATAAAAAGACAGACATTACTGAAATGACTCAACTACAGCAACAATATATAACATCTAGGGGAAAAAGGAGTTATGAGTGGAAAATATTTAAGAAGTCCTATTCTATTGTACATAGTTAGTATGAGAGAAAGATATATCCTCTATATAAATATATATATGTGCAAATACACATATGCACACATATACACTAGAGATATAACAAATAATACACTGCTGATATAAACCTTGCATATATGTTTATATTGTATATACATACAACATTTGCAAAATTAACACACAAAAAATAAGGTCTGTCACGTGCTTGACAAATTTTATCTCATTTGGGCCTCACAACAATTCTGGAAGAGAGGTATCATTGTTAATTCCATTTTACAAATGAGAAACTGAAGCAGATATAGATTAAGTGATTTGTCTGAGGTCACCTGCTTAGTAATCATCTGATGTCTGATCCAAATTCTACTTTTCTGACTCCAAGTTTTGCTTTCCATCTGCTGGCTAATTCATATCCTCCAAATCCTTTCCTCTTTTTTTTTTTTTTGGGGGGGGGGGAGAGAGGTGAGAGAGGTATTGATATCATCCATGATCTTTTCCCTATTAGAAAAATGTCTTCTCTTTCAGAAACTTTAGAAATAGAAAATTTAATGATGGATTTTGGGAAATTTTTGATTTCATAAAAATTGACGCATAAACCATTCTGGTAAGCTATTTGGAATTATACACAAAGTTACCAAACTTTTGAGTTACCATGCCTTTTGAGTCAGCTATTCCACTGCAAAGTAAGATCAAGGAAATAAGAAACTGTTATCCATTGTATAAAAGTATTTTTAGCAGTCCTTTCATGATGACAAAAATTAGAAACTAAAAGGATACCTATCAACTGAAGAATGGTTAAATAAGTTGTGGTAGATGAATGTGATTGGAATAGTATTATGCCATTAGAGATGAAGAAATGGATGATTTCAAAGAAACATGGGAAGATTCATCAGAACTGATGCAAAGTAACATTAACAGAATCAAAACAACAATTTATATGATAATATCAATCTTTTAAAAATGAACAATTTCAGACAATTTTATGAAGTGGTATAAAATGAAATAAAAACAGCCAGGAGAATAGTTTATATGACAGTAACACTGCAAAACTACTATTAAAGCTAGGAATAATAATAACAGTTAACATTTACATAGTGATTACTTTGTTCCAAGTATTGTTTTAATCATATAAAAATATTATTTCATTTTATCCTCACAACAATTCTGGGAAGAACATATTATTCCCAAATGAGGAAATAAAGGTTGTAACTTATCCAAGGTCACATAAACTATAAGAATTATTATTAGATGCACAATAACCATCTTTGATTCCAGAGCACCAAGGATGAAACCTCCTCACAGAGATGATAAATTCAGAATGGAAAATGAGATGGATTTTTGTTTATCAACAGTGAGGAAATTTGTTTTATTTTATTATAAATATTTGTTTCAAGTAAAAGGCTTTTTTTAATTTTTTCTCTTTTTCCCCCAATGAGGTAAAAAGTAGAAGAGAAGGAAATATATTTCTATTAATTTTTTTTAAACAGGGTGGGGGCACAAAGGCATATTTTATAAAATTCTAGGTGAGGTCACTGTGTTATTAATTTACCCTGTTAGAAGAGATCTTTCAGGGACTGAATAATTTGTATTTGTAATGGAATAATAAAACACATCAATAGAATTTTAAAAGAAATATTTTAGGGACAGCTAGATGATGCAGTGGAAAGAGCATCGGATCTGGATTCAGGAGGACCTGAATTTAAATCCCTACTCAGATACTAAATATTTACTAGTTGTGTGAACCTGGCAAGTCACCTAACCCCAACTGCTTCACAAATAAATAAATATTTTATATGTTTAAAAAGAAATATTGATTAATTTGATTTCATATAAAGCTTTCTATAGAGTTGTTTCCCCTTAACCATATCTTGTTATTTTATGAAACAATACATATAATACCACACTGTGTCTATCCACAATATTTTGTAAGACAGTTTATATTCTAAACCAGTTTTTCCATTGGTTTCTCTTCCAACTCTCCATTTTCCAATACAATTATATTTAAATGAATTTATATATGCTTGAACCTGAGATTACAATGACAAAAAGCAAAACAAAACAAGATTCCCTGTTATCAAGGATTCTGAATTCTCCTTTGTGAGAACACTTGGGTTGAACTAAGTGGGCATTTGTGTGTGTGTGTGTGTGTGTGTGTGTGTGTGTGTGTGTGTGTGTGTGTGTGTAGGTGTTTGTGTGTATAGACACACATACAAGCATGGTTTATGGCTTCTTTGGGCATCCTGGTGATGGTAATTACTTTTCATCCACTATTTTTTCCTAAAATCAGCAAGAATTTATGCTTGTATAGTTTCCATTATTCATTCCCCATGATCAACATCCAAAAAAATTATTTGAACCATTCATGTGGAAATTACACACTTATATAAATTAGATGCATATATACATATAGAAGTGTACACATATACTTTATATTACTGTTAAAATAAAAATATATTTATATAGACAAATTATTTATGTATATTATGCACAATATATACATGCACACAGGTATCACTGGGAAAATGGGAGACTAGAAACTAAGGGTGAGAAGCAAGTTGCAGAAAGGTGATTGGAGCACAGCTTTTAAGGAAGATAGGGATGCTAAGAGACACAAATAAAGTAAGAGCATATTTCAAATATGGGGAAAAGCCTGTGCAAAGACAATGAAATGAAATGAATTGTGCAATGTAAAAAGGCCATTTTGACAGGTCAATAGAGTACATGAGAAAGAAAAAAAATTTAATCTTAGAAAACAGAGTTTGAAGTCAGGTTAGAGAAGTTTTTATTGGATCCTAGGAGTAATAGAGAGCTAGTAGACTTTATTACAAAGAGGAATAGAATTTCCAGAAAGATCTGAGACAGGCAAGAAAAGTATGCCTTAAGGTGGTGGCCAAGAGACAAGAAAGGAAGAGATATATTTAAGAAATGTTTTGGTGCAGAATTACTAAAACTTGGTAATTGATTGGATATGTAGGATGAATGGGAATGAGCAGCTGAAGACATCTAGGAGGACAATGATATCCTCAAAAAATAGTAAATTAGGAATAAGAAACTAGTAAATGTTTAACAACTGGTACACAGAGGGGAAATGTACATATGACACACTTTTAAATTTATTATGTATTATTAACATTTTCTCTATTACTTTCTTAAATCCAAATGATTATTTATTTATATATGTATATATACATATACATATACATATATATATATACATATATGTATATGTGCATATATATATATATATTAAGGCTTGCCTGTGGCATTTGCTGACTTCCAATATATACATACACATATTACAATTTAATAATTAGCTCTCATAAATTCATTCATAATATATTTTCCACAACCCTGGTTTATGGGGGAAAGATAAGGAGTTCTGCCTTGGATATGTTGAGTTTAAAGTACCTGTATTATAATTGTCCAATACACAGTCTTGAGGTCAGGAAATAGAGCAAGGCTAAAAATGTTTTTGAATTATCTTTCTACAGGTAATTAAAAGAGTGATAGTCAGTGAGATAACTGTAAAAGAGAATATAGAAAGATGGGATCTTAATGTACTTAGGTTATTCACAAAGTTAAAGACAAGTTATAAATAATGACCTAGCAAAAAAAGAATAAAAATTCATCAGAAAAATAGGCAAACCAATATCATGAAAACAGAGGACAGAGTTTCTATGAGGAGATGAGAATCAATAGATGGCTCCCAAAAAAGTCAAAAAGAATGAGAATTGAGAAAGGATCATAAGATTTGGCAATTAGGAAATCATAAGTGACTTTGGAAAAAGCACTTTCATTGAAGTGATGAGGTTAAAAGAGATACCAAAGTTTTGAGAAGTAAAGGAGTGAAGTAGAAGCAAGAGCATAGAAAGAAGTATTGTCTCTGGTAGCTTTGGGGCTCTTTTGACATCCTGGTCATGGTCATAGTTGATATAAATATCCACTAAATTTAGATGGAAAATGGTAATGGTCTAAGATATATTTTCCAGCATTGATTTCCCATTTTTAGCATCAAGAACTGTTGTTTGAATAGGTCAGGTAGAATTTGTCACAGGCTTACATAGTGTTTTGTTTGTATTTAATTACAATCTGATGATTATTTGGACATTTTATTCATTGCATTAAACAAGCACATCTTTGGTATGATGATATACAGAGTATCCTAGAAAATCATCCAAAAGCTTATTTGAAACAATTAATAACTTTAGCAAAGTTTCAGGATATAAAATAAACTCAAACAAATCATCAGCATTTCTATATACTACTGACAAAGTCCAGTAGCAAGAAATAGAAAAAGAATTTACATTTAAAATAACTGGAGGCCAAATAAGATATCAGGGGATCTACTTTCCAAGACAAACTCGGGAATGATATGAAGACAATCACAAAATACTTCTCACACAAAGTCAGAGCTAAACAATTGAAAAAATAAATGCTCGTAAGTAGGCTAAGCTAATATAATAAAAATGACAATTCTACATAAATTGGTTTATTTGTTCAGTTCCATACCAATCAAACTGCTAAAAACATTTTATAGAGCTAGAAAAAATAACAAAATTCATCTGGAAGAACAAATGGTTAAGTGTATTAAGGGAATTAATTTAAAAAATACAAAGGATAGTAGCCTAGAAGTACAGGGCCTAAAATTATATTATAAAGCATCAGTTATCAAAACCATTTGATGCTGCCTAAAAAAATAGAGTGGTAGATCAGTAGAATAACTTCAATACACACAACATAATAATCAGTGAGTATTGTAATCTAGTATTTGATAAACCTCCCAAACTCCAGCTTTTGGGATAAGAAATCACTGTTTGACAAAAATTGCTGGGAAAACTGGAAAATAATATGTCAGAAAATCAGCATAGACCTAATTTCAGTATTAGTTGTCCATCATTTGAGGAATGGCTGAATAAGTTATGGTGCATATTATTTTTCTATAAAAATGATGAACAAAATGATTTGAGAAAGGCTTGGAAAGATTTACAGGAACTAGTTGAGAGAAACAAGCAGAACCAACAATACATTGCATACAATAACAGCAAGAATGTGTGATGATCAAGAAAGACTTAGTTTTTTTCAGTAGTTCATTGATTGCAGGCAATCCCAATAAACTTTGGATAAATAAACTTGATCTGAACTCAGAAAAAGAACTATGTAAAGAGAATTTAAGTTAACACATGCTGTGTTCACTTCTTTTTTATGTTTTTTTTTCCTCTCTGTGGTTTTTCCCTTTTGTTCTGATTTTTCTCTCCCAATGTCATTCATGAAAAAAAAATGTATTAAAAAGTTAATATACATGCATAAACAGAAAAATATGGACAACAGAATGAGACAGATGACAAGGGGAATATGACATCACAGTGGGGACCCACTGTCTAAAGATAGAAAAAAGAAAGAGATGAAAGGATAAATTTCAGAATTGCACTATTTAAATTTGAAAATGGAATTGATAGATTCTGCCATTTTCATTGAAGAATATCTTGGTAGATAGAGGTAGATTTTTGAAATTAAAAAAATGGAGTAGTCACCTAGTGGATCAATTGGTTTGATGGATCTTCTCATATTAATAATTGAAGCATGTTTTTAACACAGAAGTTGTGTTCATCAATAAAAAATATGAACCATTGCTGAGATGGAAATAAAACACTGAAATTTGCAGTTCTGGAGTCAAGAGGTACTCAAATCATATGATTTTTCTTTATCCAGATACCTTTGTTTCAGCTGTCTATGTGCTAACTCTTCCACATGGATTCTGAGCAAATTGGTGGGGTAGTATGGCCCATATTTTTGTGTAAATTGTAATGTATGGGATTTTAAGAATAATAATATTTTTGCCTTTTATTTAACATAAAAGTACTTATATGTTTTGCCTAGTTTTTTTTAATTAAAATGTTATGTCTAAGATATGTGTCAACATTGTAAGTGACTACATTTGTGCAAATGGATGCATATCCCAGGGGACTCAAGAGACAGTAATGAGGAAGGGGGGTATCTTTTCCTACAACTTGATTTCTTGAGAATCTTGTAAAAAATTAAGTGTATTACATGTATTATTCCTCTGGGAACCTTAAGCTATCAATGTGAAGAAAGATTGGAGTGAGTAAGCCAGGCTCTAGTTCCTAGAATAAATATGCATTCATATAAACTGTGTGAAGGGGGTGAGAATATGACCAATATTTCTTGCCATTCCACGAACCCATTCCAATAAAAACAGCTATTATCTATATATAATGTAAAGGTTTGCAGAATGACCTGCATATGTTATATTATTTGATTTTTAAAATAGGATTAATCTTTTTTAGTTTGAAAATTCTATGATTTTGAATTAAGGTCTTTGTCCAGCACACAATGACAGTGTATAGTATTGCATATACTTTATAGAACTAGACATGTTTTATCTTAGTTTATTGATTTGTATGCATGTTAGAAACAATATAATCTATGGTCAATCAAATTAGCATTTGCATTAGTTTTCATAAAATGATTATCATTAGCTACTTGTCAAGAATATCTGTTTTCTATGTCATTGTTTATTTGAGAACTTCAAGCTTGATTTATATATATATATATACATATATATATGTATATATATATATATAATTTCATCTGAAGCTTTTTTCTTTTTTTTTTGGAAATTAAGCTATTGTAAATTTAGAAACTACCTATAGAATAGAATTCAGGATTCTATCTTATGCCCTCTTCTCTACTCTTCTTATACTCTCCTTTGCAAACTTGATCAATTCACATATATTCATTTATCATCTCTATGTAGATGACTTTCACTAAATAATTGTTTTATATTTATTCTTGTATGCATTTTGAAAATACTTTTGTTTATCTATTGGACTCCTAATCATAAAATGTAAGAACTTTGGAAGCAGGAACTATTTCACTTTGTTTATTTTATCCCAAGTGCCTAATATAGTTCCTAATACATGACAAGTATTTAAAGCTCAACAGCAGTAATAAGCAATGGCATCAGCAGCTCAAACACCTCTCAAAGCTTAATAACTTTACTGAGTTTAGCTGGAAAGGGATGGACAGTTTATAATAAGACCCTCTTACATGTATACATATATTGTATTTAACTTATACTTTAATATATTTAACATGTATTGGTCAACCTGCTAATACATGGGGTAAGGGATGGGGGGAAGGAGGGGAAAAGTTGGAACAAAAGGTTTTGTAATTATCAATGCTGAAAAATTACCTATGCACAAAAGTTTTGTAAAAAAAAAATAATTAATTAAAAATTAAAAAAATAATAAGATCCTCTTAATTGTTCTTTGCATAATGAAATATCTGTTTATTAATGTTTCTTTAATTCCCAGTATAAGATGGAAGTAGGTGTTGTAGTATTTTTATTACTCATGTAGGTTATATAAATCTACATGAATCTGTCTAGATGTTCCTCTCAGGGTGGCAAGAATACATATCCCTTTCCTTTCCCTACCCTTCTGCAAGAGTGATTCCTTCCAGGAGGGAAACAGGACAGTAGAGCCAGAGGCTGGTCATTCTATAAAAATGGGGCAATGGGCTAAAGTTATGTGTGTGCACATATAAACATATACACAGATGTTTTATATACACTGTCATATATTTTCTGGAAGTACTGAAAAGGAGAGAGAGAGAGAGAGAGAGAGAGAGAGAGAGAGAGAGAGAGAGAGAGAGAGAGAGAGAGAGAGAGAGAGAGAGAGAGATTTGAAACTCCTTCCCTATGTGAAAAAGCAATTATCTCTAGTACTAAACTTGAGATAGCTTCTGCCTTTCAAAGGCTGGTAAAAATAAATGCAACTCCCTAGGTCTTTAGTGTGTTAAGCTATAATGTATAGTTTTTCAGCTTTTATAATTCAATATTTCTACTGAATGCATGCATCCCCATGTCTCAAAGCACTTGACCTCTCTCATCCTCAGTTTCCTCAACTGAAAAGAAAATAGGATAGTATTTGGATTCTTGCTTCAAATATGGGTTGAAATAAGTGGCTTCTAAGAGTGATTCCAGAATTTTAGAACTGGGGATTTATAAATTACATTATCCGAGAGAGATAAGTTCAAGTGCCTCATTCCACCCAAGACATATTAAACAGCCAGAGAAAACTTTCCAGTGCATTGGATTAGTCCTTTGTAATCTACAGAAAATTTTGGTCACGAATGTCAGAGAAGAAGGTGTGAAATGATAACAATCTGCACCTGTGAGTTAGGTCCCCACATGAATATCATCTAACCACCAAACTATACAATTTGTTACATATGAGAAAATTAGAAGCAATATAAAGTGAAATTATCTTTCACAAAATTAAAACCATTTAGATATAATCAAATAGCTATTTTATTTTATTTTGTACTAGACCTGTGATTTCATTGGTATAGGGAATTTTCTTTGAGGAAAACTTTATGAATGAGTGAATTAAAAAATTCTAATATTATGAGTATACATTGTGCCAAATACTATACTAAGCATTAGGTATATGAATAAAAGAAAAAAATGAATTTTCCTATTCTCAAAGAAGCTTATATTTTATGGAAGGCGAAAACATACATTGGGAAATGGTAACTTTCTGAAGAAGCACAGTGGTGTGGAAAATTGTAGGTTTAAGCTGGACTTCTGTGATGGGCAAATTCTGACATAGAGATATCTTTATAGGACCTTTCTGAATATGCCTGATTTGGCTAACATAGAACCTGCTATGTCCCATACCATATAGATGGGGATAATCTTTATGTATTGGATGTTTTGCATCTTTAAAACTGGGGAGACTGACCCATTAACTATCTTATTTTTCTATTTTGAACTGCACCCTCTTTTTGAGGATTCTTATCACTTGATAATAACTTTTTATCTTCAAAATCCATGTAAGGATCATTTTCAACATTCATCCTTACAAAAGCTTGCAAATCTTTCTCCCTCCCTTTCTCCTCTCCTCCTCCCCTAGAGAGCAAATAATCCCAAGTAGGTAAAAACATGTGCAATTCTTTTAAAAATATTTCCACATTTGTTATGGTGCACAAGAAAAATCAGACCAAAAAGGGAAAATGAAAAAGGACAAAAAAGCAAACAACAACAAAAAAGATAAAAAATACTATTCTGTGATCCACATTCAGTTACCACAATCCTCTTTCTGGATGCAGATGGCTCCTTCCATCACAAGTCTATTGGAATTAGCCTGAATTATCTCACTATTGAAAAGAGCCAACAATCTTGTTGTTCCTGTGTACAATGTTACCTTGGTTCTATTCACTTCATTTAGCATCAGTTCATGAAACTCTGTCTAGGACTTTCTGAAATCATCCTATTGATTATTTATTATAAAAATAATATTTCATTATATTATGCAACCAAAGGTCATCCACTCAATTTCCAGCTCTTTGCCACTACAAAAAAGGGCTGCTACAAACATTTTTGGCACTTCTGGATTCTTTTCCCTGTTTATGATCTCTTTGGGATACAGATCTTTTTTTTTTCTGGACCAAAGGATATGCATAGTTTTATAGCCTTTTGGGACATAGCTCCAAATTGCTCCCAGGAATAATTGGATCAGTTTAAAACTTCACCAAGTTTTCCCATATTTCCTCCAACATTTATCATTATCTTTTCCTGTCGTCTTAGAGAAGTGTAGTGCTACTTCAGAATTGTCTTAATTTGAATTTATTTAATCACTAGTGATTTATAGCATTTTTCATATGACTAAAATGGTTTTAATTCTTTTTCTGAAAATTATCTGTTCATATCCTTTAACCATTTATCAATTGCTCCCTCACCTTTTCCCCAAGTCCAAGAAATTGATTTGATAGTTTTTTCTTGTTTGTTTGTTTGTTTCTGTTCTACATTTGTCCTCCATTTTAGATGACAAAGGTGAGATTTACAGGACCCAGAAATTTGATCCATAGCAAAATTGGAGCCTGGATTGTAGATGGGATATTGCAACAAACCAGCCTGAAAGTCTGGCATAGAAATCCTGAAATGCTGGGATACTTAGGACTCAAGCCTGAGATAGATTTTGGACTGGTATTGGGACTGTGATTTATGTGAAACAAGGTAAACTATGAATATAATCCCCTTCCTCATTTCAGAAACTGAGGAAAAGAGAAAAGATAGAATTCCAATGCACTGTGAGAGTAAATTTACATACTAGTAATCAATCAGTTGCTAAATGGAACTAGGGTTCAGGGGGCACTTTCTCTACAATTGAAGGAAAAGTAGTGGTAGGGTCTGAAGCCCATGTCAGAAAACCTATGTACCCCTAACTCCCTTAAGTGTATTGGAAAAAAAAACATGCACAGGAGGGAGATAGAAATATACCCTACCTGGCTTCCAGGCTGTGAGGACCAAAGTAGACTCTCTTACATAGATACAGTGTGTAGAGTCATATGATAGAATGACTGCTCCAAGTGGGAAAAATATCAGACTTGATATGGCTATAGTAAGTGAAGCCTCATCTATCAATTTATCAATAAAGCACATGCTTTAGGATCTTAATGATTTGCTTGAAGCTCTGAGAAATTATTTTAATTAGTGTCATACAACCAGTAAATGTCAAAGACCAAATTATATATATATATATAATAATCATTCTTGCAAATTGAATATACAGCATTTTTGAACCATGTAAGAAAAATGTTCCAAATTTTTGGTAGTCTGATACCATTAGAGTGATTGTAAGAAAATAAAAAATCTAGACCCCAAAATTAGGCCAATAGAAACCATACAAACTTAGAAGTAGCTCCATAGATGTTATATATTTCCTGTATGTAGAGTACTGCCAGTATCTTTCCAGCAACTCTTTTCCCATCCTACCCTCCCTTCACCTGGTGAGTATCATTTCCCCCCACACACACCAAGTTTCAGACCCATTCTGTAGGAAGGCTAGGGATTCATAATTGAGGAGTTGCCAAAATGAATGGCGGTTGCTTAATACAGATACTGTAAGATGACTCTTTCAATGTCTCATATTCTACAAACCCCAAATTTTGAGATCAAAATGATCCTGCCTTTTTGAAGCATTCATTGACTCATAGTATGGGGATTATTTTAGAGGAGGAAGTTTTCCAAATAGTGCTGAAACAAAAATATAAGTGGTAGAGGGAGAAGGTTGCTGTTGATGCTTGACAACTTAGGATTTGACACCCTGGGAGTTTACTTCTCCCCTATTGTGATACAGATTTCTGATAATAGTAAACTATAATTAACATTAATAATCATAAGCAAACATAATCACAAATTATCCAGACATGAGTTTTGTCTCCCTACCTGACCTTTGGCAAACCTCATCTTGGGTAGCTGTGGGAGCCAATTCCTGTTGTCTCAGAAATCTGAAGAAGCAATAGTGAAGTTGATATCAATACATGTTTTGTGGTCATCCAAGAGAAAGTCACCCTCTTTATTCCTTTCTTAGCTTAGCACAGTTTCTGGCACATAGTAGGCACTTAATCAATATAAATTAACAGACAATCATGAAGATTGTCCTTGTGCTTATTAAATTCGTAGCTCATGTAACAAATTTCAAGTGGTATAAAAGAGTCAGTGTGAGGAAGGCTAGTGGATGACTCTGGAGTTTTATTGTGAATAGTTTTGAATCAAAAACCAAACATTTAGCTCAGAGGGTAACAGGAAGTAGCTACTATATTTCATACAGGGACTACTGTTGACCTGATGTCTCATCAATTTCAGAAAATGAGAAAACTTCTGAAAAAGAAAATAATGGTAAGAACCATTTCTGTAGTACAAAGATCACCAAAAGGCTCAGATTTTTCTTATTCCTGAGCTCAGCTCATCAAGGTCAAGGTAACAAGTTTGGTTAAGTTTTGCCACCTCATAAACACAGTGAAATGGAAGATATTAGAACTTTTGTCCCAATCAAGGCTGTACATCTCTGGCTACTTTTTCAAGTGCTCTCAGCCATGGGTCTAAAAGATTCTATATAAAAGCAAATTTGATTCTGTCCTCTGACTCAAAGAAATGATTACACCCTGAAGGGAAGAAGCTATTATACAAGAAGAAAGGGAAGAAGAGGGCAAATGCCGAGATGGGGGATAATTACTGCCAGAGGTGAAGGAGATTGACTGGGAGTGTGATACCTGGGTAACTGGGGCAAGGGAGGTAAAAATGACCGTTGTTTCTTGGCCTTCCCATTCAGAGGTCTTTGCTGACTGGAGGTATAGCAGGTGGGGTGCTTAAACTACTTCTGTTTTCCTTGGTTCTCTGGTTTTATAATCTGCTTTTACAAGGTCTATTTAAGGATCTCTTTTTACTGGTGCCAGGGGAATGGAGCACAATAAAGCTACATTTAAAAAATAATTCCAGTTATCTTTAATTTCTTATGGCAGCCCTTGACTTTTAAATCTGCAGATGAAGTCAACTTTAAAACCTCCCCTGACCTTAAAAAAGGATTCCCCATAATAGTTTGGTTTAGATATGTAAGCCCAACCTGCTAGATGAATAGAATAGGGGGGGGAGGCAGTTTGCAGAGTCTAGCTCATACTTCTCTCCCCCTGGAGTCCACGCTGGTGATTCATCTCTTTGGTCCCACAAGTTCAGAAACAGTTCTTTCTCAGAAACAGTCCCTTGTCTGATCTTTCCAGAAATTTAGCTCAAGTTCTCCTGCTGGGCTCTGTATAATATCCAGCTACAACCATGCAGTGGTGTTGGCTAAATGAATGAGGTACAAGGCAAGGGCAGCTGCCTGGGAGATTCCATTTCAGGTTTCAGGCTTCACTTCACTTGACAATCCTCAGAACCCCCATCATTTCCCCACTGGGGCTCACCTGCTCCAAGGCATGACAAATCAGTGGCTGTGCTGGGATCATGCACTCTTCTCCTGATAGTTCTGTCTGTTTTGCACTGGGAGCAGGCATTATGTTATGATGGGATGTCATTAATGTGCTGCTATGCCAAAGGAAGCCCGAGGCAAGTACAAAATTTGCCCCTCTGGCAGATTCCTGTCCACTGGAGGCTATAAGCTTTCTTGGGGAAACACACAATCTGATATCACAAATAATAGGCCATGGGAAAAGAAATTTTGTGACATTAAAATATATTCAAATTCATGAAAGTTATTATTTAAAACAATCTCTGCCTTATATCACTCTCTGTTTTGCATTTTAGGAGAGAGATGATTCTATTTACTCCTGCTTCTAAACTATCTGATCAGCCAATCAATAGCAAGCATATATTATTTAACTACTACCTGCCAGGCACTACGCTAAAAGCAAGAAATAAGCAAAAAAAAAAAAAAAAAAAAAAAATCCAAAGACAGTTCCTGCCCTCAATGAGTTTACAATCCCAAGGAAGAAATAACATGCAAACAAATGTAAACAAAGCAAACTATATACAGGATAAATAGGAAATAATAGAGGGAAGGCATTCAATCATCAAGCATTTATTAAGCCAAACTCTATACCAGGCTCTGCATTAAGGGGTTGGGTAGAAAAGAAAAACTAAAAGCAGCCCATTTTATCAAGATGCTTATATTCCAGTGGGAGAGATGTTATATAACTACTTTCTGCTGTCATGTCCACTAGAATAAAGATTTGAGTTTTAACTTCTATGAGGAATGATAATAATAAATGATAATAATACATTTGCAAAATATTTAACAAACATTTTCATTTTATCCTCATACCAATCCTATTGTGTAGAATATTTTGAGGGGGAAGAGAGATTATCTATGATTTCATCTGTGAAATTCTTTGCACCTTTAATGAGAAAATACCAATGGCTATCCACATTCTACAACTTAAGGTCTTAGTTTATTCAGGCACTAAGAGGTTGAGAAACTTGCTCATGTTGTCAGGATGTAGAAGAGGCAGGATTTAAATCTTATACCATTTTCCAGATAAGGTAACCCAGGCTGAGAGTTAAGTGATTGAACTAGGTCACAAATCTTGTGTCTGAGATGAGATTTAAATCCAGATCTCCCTGACTTCCAAGTCCGGTTCTTTATTGCATTATATACCTAGCACAATCTTTTGCACACAATAGGTGCTCAATAAATTTTTATTGGATGAATGAATTTATGCATGAATTCTCACTCCTGAGCAAAGGGAGCTCCTTGATGCTAGTTTGCAGGACTGTCATTGCTTAATTACTTGCTGAGTTGGATGAGGATCTTTTTGGGGGGAGGGAAAAGGGAGAATAAGGAATGGGATATAAATATTGTCAAATGCCTGCCAAGTTTGAGTATCTACTCATCACTCCATCCCTACAACGGAAGCCTCAACAGATATTAAATATTGCAGAGAGCACCAAGAGAGCTCTGCAAGCCAGCACACATGGGAGTTTTGATTGTGAGAGAGGCATAAAACCAGCGGGGAGAATCTGACAAGGTATTTGAGTAACAGTCAGCAAAAGATGTGAGTGTAGAGTACACAGACCTTGTGAAAAGGGCCATTAAATTTACTGACAGATCAGAGTCAGGGAGAAATTTGAGGCAAAAATCAAGGCATGATGAAAAATCCCAGGCAGATGAATGAAGTAAAAAGAGGTGGATGTAGGGGTCATAGAGGAAAATGCAGAGGGAAGATACAGGTGGGCTGTCCAAAAAGAGTTTTACCCAAACTTTAGAGGTAATAATAAGGTACTGAACCATTTGGGGAGAAAAGCTACAGGATGTGGACTCTTAAAAGGCACACCAATTCCACATGATCTAGAGATGTTTACTTTTAGTCACATTAAACTCTTGCTTAGAAGGACCCTACTGCCTTTTTGATACATAAGCCTAACTGTTCTTCAAAGCCAAGTCAAAAGCTCAATAAACTCTTCTCTGATAACTATTTCGATGATTTTTCCTCTTTGAACTTTTTTCCTCTTGCTTCCCTACCTTCTCTTTCCCTTCATAAAAGTGGAATGCAACAAAAAGGCCCACAAAAATGAAGGTGCAAAATGGGCTCATCGAATGTCCAATACAAAAGATTCCTGAGAAAAATTGAGATTGAAGTCAGACACTATGAATATAGAGTAGGCCATAAGTATACAGTTATATATATCTTCCTCTAGGAAATTTCCATGGCCTACAAATAGAAGTGGAAAAAGCTGACAGTCTATATGGCAAAGGGGGTAGTTGAGAATCAAGGTTGGGGCCTAGAGTAGCAGGCTTTGTGAAACATCAGGACATCGCTAGATGTAGATAGAACACAATTAAAGTGATTGACCATCGGGTTCTGGATGGCAATGTGTCAGAGTGAACTAATAGACTTATGGAAATAGAAGGAATTGAATGAAAACAGAGGCAGTTTGAGAGGAAAGGGAGTAATATCAGGCAAGGAAGTTTTGACTTGGTAAGGAGATATTGAGTAAAATGGCCAGTTTGGAGTACTTTTTATAGGAAAATAGTAATGAATCCTTTTTTTAAAGAGTATTATTATCCACCTAATTTATATTTTTCAGTTGAGTTTTCTAATTAGTCAGGTTTGGTTTTTTTTGTTTGTTTGTTTTTGTTTTTTTTTAATTTTGGACAGACCTCTCTTTCCATGTAATCTGTAGGTATAAGTATAGTCCTAGAATCTAGGATACATGTATAATATAAGATTGAGCTTTCCTGGGAAATCCTGGGCCATACTGGGATGAGGACAGAGAGGATTTGATTGATTTGGTAAGGTAATGAAGGTTTGTGGAGTTGGAGAGGGCAAAGGGCCATGAGATAAAAGAATCTAAAGGATTATTCATATCAGTATTTAGGGGACTAAATATGAGAGATAGGGAGAGAAACAAGGAAGGACAATATATGAATTTGAGTGTTGCAGTCTAAAGGAAGAAATAGGTGCTGAGGGGTGGTGAAATAACTAAAGCAACTTTATAAAGAATAAGATCAGTAATATGGAGGAAGAGAAAGGAACTCATATATAAGCAGTTGTGGGAGACAGACCATATTTGAACTAACCATCAAGAATGATTTAAAGGGAAACTTGGGGAGAGAAATCTAGGAGTTTTTCTTCACTGGTATAGCTCCAAGGTTAATGAACCTCACACTGTGGGTGGAAGCTCACAACTGAATGAATAACAAACAATGCAGCCTATTTGTAACACTTTTCTCTAAGTTGACAACAGCTTCTGTCTTCTCAGGCTAACAAGGCTTCTAAAGCACAGTTCTTTGATCTAACAAAAGCACATTCCAATTCGTCAGAAGATTTTGATGGCAAATAGGAATATATTTCCTATGGTTCCACACTCATACTATAGACACTAGGCAATGATTGGGGAGTTTAGGAAGTACAGGTAGGAAGAAAACAAGGATTAGGCTCTTGCTAACCTTTCCTAAAGGAGAACTAAATAAGTAAGAACTAATTACATACATGTAATTAGTGTGCAAAAAGTTGTTATTTACCCTCCCTAACATCTTTCCCATACACTCTTGAAAGCATGCTTTCCTTCAATAAAATTACTACTCCTGCCCTAGCCTCAAGCCAATCTTTTAATCAGATTTTATTTGTTTAAGTGAAAGGGGAAGGGAGGCACACACACACTTTGATTATTGAGTCTAGGCAAGTCATCCTACAGATGGGCTACCATTAATAGTAAAAATTTACGTTGAAATAGTGCTTCAAGGTAGATAAAAAAGCTTTTTCTCACTTTCTTTATGCTATGTTGCCATTGATTCCCCAATTATTTCTCAATTTTTATAAATCAATATAGCACAAGGGGCTCATTGTCACATGGAAATCCTTAAACACTACCTTGTAGCAAAGGCATTTTGTGAGTATGTCTACTCTAAACCAGAGCTCATAAGCTTTGATTAATGTGTTTCTTTTACCATGTGGCTAAAAGATACATTCATTCTTAAACAATAGACAATTAGTAAAATAGCATAGCAAAAGATGTTAAGGGTAAGATTTGCTTATAACCAGAGGAAGCACTTTTCCTACAGATTACCATACTCTCAGTGTGTTGTGGAATATCAATCAAAAATGGATGGCAAAGAATAAGCATAAATAACACATATGGCCAAGGTACACAGATAAAAGATCCTACATACAGGCAAGATATAAGCAAAATGAGGGGAACTTAACCCTGCAGAGTTTCCCATGTTCTTTGTCAATACTATTGAGTGAGAGATTCCTTTCATTGACATGGATCCCTTCTGTTGCTTTGTTCTTTCCAACATGCTGCTCTCTGTTGGATACCTCCCATGTTATTAAATGTCTTCAGTACTGTAAGACATTTTCACTGAGTTGCACTCTACTCTCAGCTACCAATGACTGGAGTGCAATTCCCCTTCCTGTGGGGGAGAAGATTAAACTTTTTGAGTCATAAGCTAGTCAAATGGAACTAGGAAGGTGGTAAAAGTTAGAATAAATTCTTAATCAATGATTAAGTTACTGCTTTGAATTATTTTTCTTGTTGCTAGGTTCTGCCTCTTTAATCCCAGTCTCTTAGCTGATTTGAGATTTGAAAATAACTTTCCATCCTGGTCATACCTGCATTCATTGTTGTTGTCTCTTCTCAATATTCAGGATGTATCACTTGGAAACACCTCAAAAGAGTTATGTAGAGGGATGTTTCCTTTCAAATTATATAATTGCCTTAATTGACATACAATTCAAATAAGCACAAACTTTTTTTTCCCTACATTCCTGATTTTGTTGTACATTATCAGCAAATTCAATGACATTTTCTTTTTTTTAAAAGATTTAATTAATTGTATTGTGGATTGTCTAGACTTAAGAAAGAAATGGAGAAAATGTTAATAAGGCTTAATCTGCCTGTTTTAATTTAAATTTAATTTAAAAGCCTGTTTGCAAATATAATTTTTCAGGTAAATTATTAGACATTTACCAGCATACTTCTACTTACAGATTTAATATTCTATGATTTTCTACAAATAGGTGGATGAGATAAAGATGAATAAAAGTATAGTAACTATAAAAGAAATTAATAAAGGAGAAAAACAACAATGAGAAAAATCTGTGGGGGTGCCAACAATATTAATCAAATCTAATGTAAAAATCAGAGAATTTCAGAACAAAACTGGCCTTATATTCAGGTTTTTTTTTTTTTAATAAAGCTTTTTATTTACAAAGCATATGCATGGGTAATTTTTCCAATATTGACACTTGCATAAACTTTTATTCCAAATTTTCCTCCTCCCCACCTCATCCCCTAGCTGGCAGTAGTTCAATACATCTTAAATATGTTGAAATATATGTTAGATCCAATATATGTATACACATTTATACAATTAATTTGTTGCACAAGAAAAATCAGATCAAGAAGGAATAAAAAGAAAAACTGAGAAAGAAAACAAAATGCAAGCAAATAACAACAGAGAGAGTGAGAATGCCATATTGGGTGCCACACTCTGTTCCCATGGTTCTCTCTATGAGTGTATTTGTCTCTCTTCATCACTGAACAAGTGGAACTAGGGATTTGAATCATTTCAATGTTGAAGAGAGCCATGTCTGTCAGAATTGATCAATCATATAGTTTTGTTATTGTGGTGTATAATGATCTCCTAGTTCTGCTCATTTCACTTAGCATCAGGTCATGTAGGTCTCTCCAAGCCTCTCTAAAATCATCCTTCTGGTAGTTTCTAAAGAGCAATAGTATAGATTTCTGGCCAAGATGGTGGCGTGGAGACAGACAGCTGTTTGAGCTCTGCATTTTCTCTCAGAACTTACTTCATGACAAGCCTCAGAATAAATTAATCACCAACAGAAGACATCCTTGAAATTCGCCAAAATAGGTCTCTGTTTCCTGGGTGGAGAGGACAAACAGACTGGATGCAGACTGAGGGCAGGCAGCTCACACAGCTCAGACTGGAGGGGGGCAGGGTGCAATCTCTTCCTTTCTGCAAAATGACATTTAACCCAGTGTGGATGTTCCATCTTGGCAGCAAGCCAGGAGCAGCAGAGAAGGTATAAACACCAGAGGTAAAGAATAAAACCCTGGAAAGCTAGCTTCTCTCAGGACCCAGCCACCCCTACCCCCACCTGGAGTGACTCAGTGCTTTCTCAGAGCCTCAGAGTTCAGACCAAGCATAGCCATTGCTGTCCTGTTAGTGCCTCGCTGCTGTCTCCCTCAGTCTGTAGAGAAAGCCCATTAACACCAGCCAGCCCCATCCCCCCCCAAAATAGACCAATTGTTTCTCTTGTCAAGTTGTTTTCTTCTATTCCCACTCTGACAAAATGAACAAAAAATTTAAAAGGGCCCTAACTATTGACAGCTTCTGTATGAAGAGAGAGCAGACTTCAAACCCTGGGGAGACTAACAGCAGATTGTCTACAGAGGAATCCCTTAAGGGGATATGAGCTGCTCCTCAACACAAAACTCTCATAGAGAAAATCAAAAAGGCTCTAACAAGAGAGCTAGAAGAGAAATCGGAAAAGGAAAGGGAAACTTGGCAAGAGAGTCTGGAGAAGTCATCCCATGCATTTAAAGACAGAGTGCATAAAGAAAACAAATCATTGCGAAATAAAATTAGTAAGTTGGAAAAAGAAAACAGCTCTTGAAAAAATAAAATGGATGAAATGGGAAAAATCCATAGAAAGAAAAATCTCACTTAAAAAACTCAATTGGACAATAGCAAAAAGATATAAAAAAAAAGTGAGTGAAGAAAATACATCATTGAAAATTAGACTTGAAAAAGTAGAAATGAATGACTCAAAGACAAACCAAGAAGTAGTCAAGCAAAACCAGAAAAACTAAACAATTGAAAAGATGGTCAAGTACCTTATTGGAAAGACAACAGACCTGGAAAACAGATCCAGGAGAGACAAGTTGAGAATCATCAGACTCCCTGAAAAATGTAAGGAAAAAAAGAGCCTGGACACTATTTTCCAAGAAATTACTAAAGAGAACTGCCCAGACGTTTTGGAAACAGAGGGTAAAATAGACATTGAAAAAATTCATCAATCACCTACTGAAAGGGACCCTAAAATCAAAATGCCAAGAAATATAGTGGCCAAGTTCAAGAACCATCAGACGAAGTTAAAAATATTGGAAGCTGCTAGAAAAAAGCAATTCAGATATGGAGGAGCCACAATAAGAATAACCCAGGATCTAGCAGCGTCCACATTAAAGGAATGAAGGGCCTGGAATATGATATTCTGAAAGGCTAAGGTATACAGCCAAGAATAACTTACCCAGCAAAAATGAGCATCCTTTTCCAGGGAAGAAGATGGACATTTAACAAAATAAATGAATTCCATCTATTTTTGATGAAAAAACCAGACCTACACAAAATGTTTAATCTTCAAATACAGAACTCAAGAGATTTTTAAAAAGGTAAAAAGAAATCTTGAGAACTATATTTCTGCCATAAAATATGTAAGGAACACATGTATAATTTGTCTTAGAAACCAGAGGTGGAAAGGTTGCCCACTATCACCATTACTATTCAATATTGTACTAGAAACGCTAGCCTCGGCAATAAGAGCTGAGAAAGACATTTGAGGAATTAGAGTAGGAAATGAGGAAATCAAAGTATCATTCTTTGCAGATGACATGATGGTATACTTAGAGAGCCCCAAAGACTCTGCTAAAAAGCTATTAGAAATAATTCAGAACTTTAGCAAAGTTGCAGGATACAAAATAAATCTACATAAATCCTCAGCATTTCTATACATTACCAACACAATCCAAAAGCAAGAGATACAAAGAGAAATTCCATTCAAAATAATGTCGATAGTATAAAATATTTGGGAATATAGCTACCAAAGGAAAGTCAGGAATTATATGAGCAAAATTACAAAACACTTGCCACAAAAATAAAGTCAGATTTAAATAATTGGAAAGACATTAAGTGCTCTTAGATAGGGTGAGCCAATATAATCAAGATGACAATACTCCCTAAACTAACCTATTTATTTAGTGCTATACCAATCAGATTCCCAAGAAACTATTTTAATGACCTAGAAAAAATAACAACAAAATTCATATGGAAGAACAAAAGGTCGAGAATTCAAGGGAATTAATGAAAAAAAAAAATCAAATGAAGGTGGTCTAGCTGTACCTGATCTAGAACTATATTATAAAGCAGCAGTCACCAAAACCATTTGGTATTGGCTAAGAAATAGACTAGTTGATCAGTGGAATAGGTTAGGTACACAGGACAAGATAGTGAATAAAAATAGCAATCTAGTGTTTGACAAACCCAAAGATCCCAACTTTTGGGATAAGAATTCATTATTTGACAAAAACTTCTGGGAAAACTAGAAATTAGTATGGCAGAAACTAGGGGTGAACCCACACTTAACACCACATACTAAGATTAGATCAAAATGGGTCCATTATTTAGGCATAAAGAATGAGATCATAAATAAATTAGAGAAACATAGGATAGTTTACCTCTCAGACTTGTGGAGGAGGAAGGAATTTGTGACCCTAAGAGAACTAGAGATCAGTATTGATCACAAAATAGACAATTTTGATTATATCAAATTAAGAAGATTTTGTACAAACAAAACTAATGCAAATAAGATTAGAAGGGAAGTAACAAATTGGGAAAACATTTTTACAGTTAAAGGTTCTGATAAAGGCCTCATCTCTAAAATATACAGAGAATTGACTCTAATTTATAAGAAATCAAGCCATTCTCCAATTGATAAATGGTCAAAGGATATGGACAGACAATTTTCAGATGATGAAATTGAAACTATTTCCACTCATATGAAAGAGTGTTCCAAATCACTATTGATCAGAGAAATGCAAATTAAGACAACTCTGAGATACCACTACACACCTGTCAGATTGGTTAAGATGATAGGAACAAATAATGATGTATGTTGGAGGCGCTGTGGGAAAACTGGGACACTGATGCATTGTTGGTGGAGTTGTGAAAGAATCCACCCATTCTGGAGAGCAATCTGGAATTATGCCCCAAAAGTTATCAAACTGTTCATACCCTTTGATCCAGCAGTGCTACTACTGGGCTTATATCCTAAGGAAATACTAAAGAAGGGAAAGGGACCTGTATGTGCCAAAATGTTTGTGGCAGCCGTTTTTGTAGTGGCTAGAAACTGGAAAATGAATGGATGCCCATCCATTGGAGAATGGTTGGGTAAATTATGGTATATGAATGTTATGGAATATTATTGTTCTTTAAGAAATGACCAACAGGATGAATACAGAGAGGGTTGGAGGGACTTACATCAACTGATGCTGAGTGAAATGAGCAGAACTAGGAGATCATTATATGTAACATGCTCACCTGGCAGTTACAATTACTAGTCTGTCCTAGACCCAACAGATTACCTTTGATTACTGTCTTGTGCAGTGTCAACTCTACCCGGATCCCCTCCTCTGAGGCCTTCAAAGGTCTCTGGCCAGGATCTCTTGAATCTATAGCTTAATAACCGGTAGTGCACTCAAGAACAGCCATGTGTAATCTTAAAAGCCTTTATTATACCTAGTCACATAATGCCCTGACTTGTTGGTTCCCGAGTGAACACCTAGTCAGAAGACCCATGTGTTCACTACCAAAATCCTTACCTCTTTTGGCTACCCATCTTGGCTTGGCCACCCAGGCTAGGGAGCCAGGGTGAAGAGCGCCAGGTTAAGGAGAGTGACTACTGCCTGCAGTGGGCTTATAAAGGGCCTGTGAGGTCACACACTCAGCCAATCAGTGAGAGAGTCACCCATTACAAAGCTATCTCAATGTGGCCAAGATTCCACCTACAAGGCAGTCCTAAAATCCACAGAAATTACTTCTGGGCCTCAATCTCCCAATGCGCTGTGGTGCTGCCCATTTAAAAGGCTCTTACAATTCCCTTCTCTTGTTTTGCGGGAACCGCATATCTCAACAAGCTAAACTTTTAGCACGTTCACTTGATCCATGAGATGACAGAGTGTTATGCTCAAGGAGGTACAAAGCAGCAGATCAGTAAATAGAAGTATGACAATGAGAACCAGGCTCAACAGTGGCCCAGGTGTTCAACCCATTCATCAAAGTCATATTCGAGATAATATGCCAAAGAGGTTGGATGCCAATGAGGAAGGATGTCAACATCTCCCCTCCTGAGAAGTCAGGGGGGATGTGATCACCTCCTTTTGGGGGTTCTCATCTCCCTGAAAAATCTGGGATGGCGCAACCACCTGTGGTCTAAAACAAAAGAAAGTGGGAGATGTAAAGGGCTAGAACTGAGCAATGCACTTGGATAATGAAGCATGTGAGACTAATTGCCAATTGGACAGTTCCCTATTAACTTGTTTTAAGGTTGACCCTCCCCAGATGTTCTGTGCTGACTTGATTGGTGGGACAAAGAGGGGGAAGTGACTTGTGTGGGAGGAGTAGTAGAAACTTTGGTTGTGGAACTCACGCTCACTCGCACTTGTGACCTGGCCTTGGAGGGTGATGGTAAAAGATCTAGAATAAATACATTTAATGATCCTGACTCCGGCTGATTTCTGGGAAGACAGAGTTCCAGCAATTATACACTTCAACAATGATACTGTATGAGGATGTATTCTGATGGAAGTGGATATCTTCAACATAGAGAAGAGCTAATCCAATTCCAATTGATCTATGATGGACAGAATCAGCTACACCCAGAGAAGGAACACTAGGAAATGAGTGTAAACTGTTAGCATTTTTTTGTTTTTCTCCCCAGGTTATTTTTAAGTTCTGAATCCAATTCTCCCTTTGCAACAAAACAACAACAACAACAACAAAATTCAGTTCTGCACATATATATTGTACCTAGAATATACTATAACATATTTAATATATATGGGAATGCCTGCCATCTAGGGGAGGGGGTAGAGGGAAGGAGGGGAAAAATTCAGAACAGAAGGGAGTACAAGGGATAATGTTTTAAAAAAATTACCTATGCATATGCACTGTCAAAAATTTTATAATTATAAAATTAATAAAAAAGAGCAATAGTATACCATAACATTCATATATCATAATTTATTCAGCCATTCTCCAGTTGATGGGTATATACTCAGTTTCCAGTTTCTTGCCACTACAAAAAGGGCTACATTTTTGCACATGTGGGTCTCTTTCCATCCTTTAAGATATCTTTGGGATATAAGCCTGGGAGAAACACTGCTAGATAAAAGGGTTACACAGTTTGATAACTTTTTGAGCAGAGTTCCAAACTGCTCTCCAGAATGGAGCTGCTCACAGTTCCACCAACAATGTATCAGTATCCCAGTTTTCCCATATCCCATTCAATATTCATCATTATCTTTTCCTGTCATCTTAGCCAATCTGACAGGTGTACAGGGGTATCTCAGAGTTGTCTTAATTTGCATTTCTCTGATAAATAGTGATTTGGAACACTTTCATATGAGTGGAAATAGTTTCAATTTCATCATCTGAAAAATTGTCTGTCCATATCCTTTGACCATTTATCAATTGGAGAATGGCTTGAACTGTAATAAGTTTGAGTCAATTCCATATATATATATATATATATATATATATATATATATATATATATATATAGATAGATAGATAGATAGATAGATAGATAGATAGATAGATATAGATATAGATATAGATATAGATATAGATATAGATATACATATATATATGTTTAGAAATATCTGCATTTCTAATCTTGTCTGCATTAGTTTTGTTTCTCCAAAAACTTTTTAATTTAATATGATAAAAATTATCTACTTTATGATCAATAATGATTTCTACTTCTTCTCTGGTCATAAATTCTTTCCTCTTTCACAAATTTGAGAGGTAAACTATCCTATGCTCTTCTAATTCATTTATAATATCATTTTTTATGTCTAGATCATGAACCCATTTTGACCTTATCTTGGTATATGATGTTAGGTGTGGATCTATGCCTACTTTCTGCCATACTAGTTTCCAGTTTTCCCAGCAGTTTTTGTCAAATAGTGAATGTTTTTCCTGTTAAGTCCAAAATAGCTCCCTGGAGGCCTCAGGATCATCCAGAGTCAGGATAAATTAAAGTCCTTGGTCTTTATGGGGAGAAGTGAAGGAGACAGACAAACTGCCATGAGGCTCTCCACCAACTTCTCTCCTCCTTGTCCGGCCACAGAGCGAAGTCTCATCTCTCTCACTCCACCCTCTAATTCTTGCCAATGATTATCTTAACATAAAACACTGAGCCAGCACCAATGGTGAGAAGAGACATTTATCCAAAACATAGGCTAGAGTCATTGTCTCACATGGAATAGATAATTGGTCTTAAATGCTTGGTCGTCTGATTCAAGGACACTTTTAATAATTTCAGCCTTTTATATTATTTCAAAAGCTGGGCCCTTTGAGTTTATCAAATACTAGATTATTATAGTCATTTGCTATTTTGTTCTATGAACCTAATTTACTCCACTGAACAACTTCTCTATTTCTTAGCCAGTACTAAATGATTTTGATGACTGCTGCTTTGTATTATAGTTTTAGACCTGGTACAGCAGGTCACCTACATTTGATTTTCTCTTCATTAATTTCTTTGAAATTCTTGACCTTTCATTCTTTTAGATGAATTTTGTTGTTATTTTTCTATTTCAGTAAAATAATTTCCTGGGAGTTTGATTAGTATAGCACTAAATAAATAGATTAGTTTAGATAGTATTGTCATCTTTATTATATTCTCTTGACCTATCCATGAGCACTTGATATATTTCCAAATGGTTAGATCAGACTTTATTTGTGTGGAAAGGGTTTTGTAATTTTTTTACATAGTTATGACCTTCCCTTGACAGATAAATTCCCAAATATTTTATATTATCAACAGTTATTTAAATGGAATTTTTTCTTTGTATCTCTTGCTGTTGGATTTTGTTAGTGATGTATAAGAATGCTGAAGATTTATGTGAATTTATATTGTATCCTGCAACTTTGCTAAAGTTGTGGATTATTTCTAATAGCTTTTTAGTTGATTCTCTGGGGTTCCTTAAGTATACCATCATATCATCTGCAAAGAGTGATAATTTGGTTTCCTCATTACCTACTCTAATTCCTTTAATCTCATTTTCTTCTCTTATTGACAAGGCTAGCATTTCTAATACAATATTGGATAGCAGTGGTGGTAGTGGGCAACTTTGTTATACCCTGCTCTTATTGGGAATGGTTCTAGTTTATCCCTATTACATATGATGCTTGATGATGGTTTTAAAGAGATGTTACTATTTTAAGGAAAAGTCCATTTATTCCTATCCACTCTACTGTTTTTTAATAGGAATGGATGTTGGATTTTATCAAAAGCTTTTTCTGCATCTATTGAGATAATCATATTTTTTGTTAATTTGGTTATTGATATACTCAATTATGCTAATAGTATTGAAGCTAGTATTGAAGCAGCCCTGACTTCCTGGTGTATGGTCTTGGTGTATTATCCTGGGGATGATTATCTGTAATCTCTTTGATAATATTTCATATAAGATGATTGCATCAATATGCATTAGAGATATTGGTCTATAATGTTCTTTCTCTGTTTTCTTCCTGTCTGGTTTAGGTATCAGTAACATGTCTATGTAATAAAAGGAATTTGGTAGGAGTCCTTCATTCCTTATTTTTTCAAATAGTGTATAAAGTATTGGAATCAATTGTTTTTTAAATGTTTAGTAGAATTCACATGTAAATGCATCTGGTCCTGGAGATTTTTTCTTAGGGGGCTGATGAATAGCTTGTTCTATTTCTTTTTCTAAAATGGACTATTTAAGTAATTTATTTCCTCTTCTATTAGTCTGGACAATTTATATTTTTGTAGTTATTCCTCCATTTCACTTAGGTTGTCAAAGTTATTGCCATAAAGTTGGCCAAAGTGACTTCAGATAATTGATCTAGTTCTCTCTTTATTGGTGGATAGTTCTCCCTTTTAATTTTTGAGACTAACAATTTGATTTTCTTCTTTTCTGTTTCTAATCAAATTAACTAAAAGTTTGTATATTTTGTTGTTTTTTTTTCATAAAACCAACTCTTAGTTTTATTTATTAATTCAATGGCTCTTTAATTTCAATTTTATTGATCTCTCCCTTTATTTTTAGAATTTCAATTTTGGTATTTGATTGGGGTTTTGTAATTTTTTATTTTTCTAGCTTTTTTAGTTGACAGCCCACTTTATTGATCTTCTCTTTCTCTATTTTATGCAAATAAGTATCTAGAGATATAAAATTTCCTTTTATTACTGCTTTGGCTACATCCCCAAAATTTTGGCATGTTGTCTCATTATTGTCAATCTCTTTTTTTTTTTTTTTTTTTTTTTTTTTTTTGAGGCTGGGCTTAAGTGACTTGCCCAGGGTCACACAGCTAGGAAGTGTTAAGTGTCTGAGACCAGATTTAAACTTGGGTCCTCCTGAATTTAAGGCTGGTGCTCTATCCATTGTGCCACTTAGCTGCCCCATTATTGTCAATCTCTTGGATGAAATTATTGATTGTGTCTATGATTTGCTGTTTCACACATTCTTTAGGATAATATTATTTAGTTTCCAATTTATTTTGGGTCTATTTTCCCCTGGCCCTTTATTGAATGTAATTTTTATTGCATCCTGATCTGAAAAAAAATGCATTTACTTCTGCTTTTCTGGATTTGATTTTGAGGTCTTTATGTCCTAATATATGGTCAATTTTTGTATAGGTTCCATGAACTGCAAGAAGAAAGTATACTCCTCTCTGTCTCCATTCAATTTTCTCCAAAGATCTACCAAATCTAGTTTTTCTAATATTTTATTTATCTTTTTAACTTCTTTCTTATTTATTTTGTAGTTTGATTTATCTAGTTCTGAGAGAGCAAGGCTTGTTTTTTGTTTTCTTTCTCATTTTTTCCCTTTTTAATTTGATCTTTCTTTTGCAGCATGATAATTGAAAAAATATGTACAGAAGAATTGCACATGTTCAACTTATATTGAATTACTTGCCATCTAGGGGAGGGGGTCGGAAAGGGAAGGAAGAAAAACTTTGGAACACATCCTTTTGCAAGGATGAATATTGTAAACCTATATTTTGAATATAAAAAGCTGTTGTTGTTTTTTTTTTTAAGTGGCATAGTTTATAAGAATGGGGAAACTATAATCCTACCTCACATTGCTTTTGTAAACTCTCTTTTGGATTATTGGGTTTGGTTTTGTGCAATACAATTTAACAGGGTTATTAATAAGCCAAAGATTGTCTAAGTCAGGCAACTAGAATAGTGAAAGACCTTGAGTTCAAAAGATATATATATTTTTTATCTGAAATAAATAGACCTATTTACCTTGAAAAAAGGAAGACTCAGGAAAGAATTTATAACAGTATTATCCAGTTTAAGAACTGTCATGTGAAGGAAAAATTAGATTTGTTCTGTTTGGTCCCAGAAGACAGAACCAGGAGAAAATGGATAAATATTCCAAAAGGGCCAATTTGGGATTGATGTGATATCAAAAAATAACCCTAACAGAGCTGGCCAGAAGTAGAATGGACTCCTTAGAATGGTGATAAGATTCCGCTAGTTGGAAGCCTTCAAGGAGACAATGAACAACAAATTGTTGGAATTCCTTTGTGAATGGGTTGAACTTAATGACCTCTGAGGTCTATTCCAATTTTCAAAATCTCTAATTCTGTGGATGTGTAAAAAATATAACCATACCCCAGAACTGAATATGTTAAAATAATATTGAAAAATGTTTGAACATTTCAGTTAAACAATACTGAATTATTCCTATCAGTCACCTGTGATCATCATACTACATCAAGACATTATAAGATAAATAGAAAGAAGATGAAAGAGTGAGAAAGTAGTCATTCCTTGGACTCTACCCTCAGGTTATTATTCATATACCAGATAACATGAAAGGTGTTTCTACCTCAATATTTTCTCAATTTCACTCTGACACATCTGCTTAACTATGTATCACATACCAAGACATAGTCCTTAACCTTCTGCCTTTTACTATGTCAAGTAAGGCAATAAATATTCAAATATTTTATATATATATTTTAGGAGCAGAATAATTAAAATAGTGAGCATCAATGCAAAGTAGATGTTTGCTGGACAATAAGAGAATGAAATAAGTTGGACATTGGACATGGAATCATGTAATAATGGACTCTTACAGTTAAAAAATGATATAAAATAACATTGTATACTGAGCCAGAAAAACTGGATTCAAATTCATCCCATCACTGATGCAGCCTCTCACTCCTCCAATCTGTAATAAATATCAATGTTAACATGAAAAAAAAATGAAATGAAATAAAATTCATCACTTATGACCAAAATAACATCATATGATGAGTCTTTCTCCCTAACCACTTCAATGGATTCAACCAACTATCCATAGCTAAATCCTTCCTCAGGCTATTTCCAATGTATTAGAAATTACCGGAGTTTACACTTTACTGACAAAACCTTGGGGAATCCAGGTTGGTTAAATGCTTTAAAGAGGCATCATAGAGTTAATGGGATTAAGGATTCAAATAGTGCTTGGAAATACTGATATATTTTTACAGTATTATAAAGAAATGTTTTGCTTTATTATGAATCTACTAACTTTGTGACATAGCAGAGTAGGGCAAGTGATGTAAGTGATATTTCAGAGACCAAAGATATCATTTACTTGTTTTTCCCTGTATAGTAGTAATACAAATTTGAATTGCAAGAGCTTTAAGTAAAAGGGAATATATCCAGTTTATAAACAAATTAAAACAATATAGTCTCAGAAGCAGAGAACATTTTTCAATTGTTCCCTTTTCAGCACCATATCATTTGACCAACATTCTGAAAGGGAGATAAAAAAAAAAGTGCAGTGAGAAATTTCATCTTAAAGATGGAAGAACACATCTTCAGCTTATTCTCCTGAAGGGTAGTCAGTTGTGTTATCATATGCAAACAACATAGTTAAAACATAGGTAGCAAATTTCAGACATGACAAAGTAGAGGCATACAGATGGATGGATCAATGGGCATGAAAATATGTAACCTTTATTCTCTGTGTACTGGATGGCCTAAAACTAAAATTTTATAAGGAGAAATCACTAACATCAAGTCGTACAAATTGAAGTACATGAGGATAAAAGAGGCTGAGAAAACCTTTTTATTTTTTCAGTTGCTTTATTTTTTAGTCTTTTTTGCAAAATGACTAATATGGAAATAATTTGCATGATTTCACATGTGAAACTGATATTATATTATCTACCTTCTCAATGGGCAAAAGGGGATGAAAGGAGGGAGAATTTGCGTCTCAAATTTTTGAAAAAGTGAATGCTAAAATAAAGTATCACTTATTTTTTTTAAAGAGATTGCTGGAAGGATTCTGGGAACATGGCAGAGTAGGTCAAAAAGTCCAACTCCAAAATTCCCCCCAAAACAAAATAAAGTATAATTTTATTTACACTTCAGGGTAAACGTAGACCAGTGAACAAGAGTGGAGTAGAACAGGGGTCCACCTGAGACAACTAGAGAAGACCCAAAGAAAGATCCCAGGACCAAGTTTTAACTAATGTGAAGTGTAAAACCCTCTAAACTAGCTCCACAGAAACAGCAAGCTGGGAGCCCTGGGGCTAGCTGGATTCAGACAGCCAGAACCTCAGAGACTTTTACCTCCTGGATGGCAAAGGGAAAAGAGCTCTGAGTAACACAATGCCCAGCTATGCTGTTGAGATACAGTCCTGGGTGAGAAGGAACCACCATACCCAATAAGGGCTGCAGCAGTGGGACAGGGAAGCTGCTGGCTGCAGGCACTTATAGGAGGAGCATAGGGTTCTTGGTCCCTTCCCCAGGATTAGAGGTGGTTACACTAATAAATTATCATTTTAAATAAAGAGCAGGAAAAGGAGAAAGAACCCAACCATAGAAACTGTTTATGGGAATAAAGAAATCCACCGTTCATCTTCAGAAGAGAACACTGAAGTTTAAAAAAAAAAAAAAAAAAAGCCTCTTTTACTCAAAAGAGTAATGTTAAATGGCTACCTGCCAATAAAGAATTTACATAAAAACTAAAAAAAAATTTCAGAAATCTAATAAGAGAGATTGAGGAAAAACAAAAAAATAATAATAAAATAAAAGCCATCTAAGAAAAACAAGAATCAATACCCCTGTTTTATTGTTCTCCAATATCGATTTTTTTTTATCTCACCTAATTAAGGATTCCCTTGGTAATTTGAATGTCATAGAACAAACTAGGTATATGATTTAGTTCTATATTCAGACATTGGGATAATGTCAGGAAAATCTGAGTTCAAATCCTAATAGCTATCTCAGTCTGGGCAATCACTTAAGTTCTATCTGCCTCAGTTTCCTTATATGTCAAATAAGGATAATAATGGCATTTATCTCACAATATTGTTGTGAGGATAATATTTGTTTACATATGTAATGTGCTTTGCAAACTTTAAATTGATGGATGTATTCTAATTAGTATGATTTTTTAATTATTTTAATTATTTTTGTTTTATTTTTCTCAACTGGTTTTCTTATGAATTTTTTGTTGTGATAATTGTTTTCCTTTTTATTTCTGAGGGTGTTAGTTTACTTTATTTGACATATTTCCTGCAATTTAGTTGTGAGGCAAGGCAGTAGAGTTTAGAACCATCTCAATCATCCTGATGTTTTTCCACTACTGGACACTGATTATGTTTCTGCTTCTCTTGGGTCTTCATATTGGAGATCAATGCTTCTTAATTAATTAAATAGTCAATTTCCTTTAATGTATTATATTTATTTTAGCCAGTTAAGTGATTTTTGGTTATAGTCCTAACTGCTTTGTCTTCTGGAACCATGTTCTATGATTTTCAATCTTTTACTGTAGCTAAGTCTTGTGAAGGCTGATTGTGGCTCTCCAATATTTGAAATGTTTCTGGTAACTTGAAGTATTTTTCTTTACACTGATAATTCTAAATTTTTAATATAATATCCCTGGGAGTTTTTCTTTTGAGATATCTTTCCTGAGGTTATCCATGGATCATTTCAATACCTCTTTTACCTCTAGTTCTATTTTCCTTGACAAATTCTTTTTTTTTTAATTTTATAGCTTTTTATTTACAAGATATATGCATGCGTAATTTTTCAGCATTGACAGTTGCAAAACCCTTTGTTCCAATTTTCCCTTCCTTTCCCCCATTCCCTCCCCCAGATGGCAGGTAGACCAATACATGTTAAATATGTTAATGTATATGTTAAATACAATATATGTAAATATGTTCATATAGTTATTTTGCTGCACAAAAAAGAATCAGACTTTGAAATAGTGTACAATTAATCTGTGAAGGAAATCAAAAATGCAGGCAGACAAAATTGGGATTGGGGATTCTATGTAGTGGTTCATAGTCATCTCCCAGAGTTCTTTTTCTGGGTGTAGTTGGTTCAATTCACTATTGTTCTATTGGAGCTGATTTGTTTTATCTCATTGTTGAAGAGGGCCACATCCTTGACAAATTCTTGAAAGATGCTGTTCAGATACTCCTCTTGATTATGGCTTTTGTGTAATCAAATGATTCTGAGATTGTCTCTTCTGGATTTATTTTCAAAACCAATTGTTTTTTTCTCACGAGGTATTTTCATTTCCTTCATTTTTTTTCTTACTTTTGAATTTGAATCTTGGTTCCTCATAGACTCATCAGTTTCTACTTGCTGAATTATAACTTTTAAGGTATTGTTTTCCACAATTAATATTTTAAAATAATTTATTTTTATTTTTCCTGGTTACAGGTAAAAACAAGATTTTTTATTATACATATTCATTCATTTTCCCCATATTTCCTTATGTTCTGAGAGAAATGCTCATAAAGAAAAATGAGAACAAAAGATAAAAAATACACAATAAAAATAAGACAGAAGAGAAAGGGGAAAAAAGAAAACATACAATGTGTTGACCATCATTCTGTCTCAGGATGCAGGTGGTATTATCCATCCAAAGTTTATTGGGATTATTTTGGATAACTGAACCACTGACAAGAACCAAGTCTTTCATAATTGATCATCTTGCTGTTACTGTGTACAATGTATTCCCATTTCTACTTGTTTCACTCAGCATCAGTTTATGTAAATTTTTCCAGGTCTTTCTAAAATCAGCTTGTTCATTATTTTTTATAGAATAATAATATTTAGTTACTTTAATATACTATATCTTATTCATCCATTCTCCAATTGATGGGCATCTACTCATTTTCTAATTCTTTTCCACCACAAAAAAGGCTGGTATAAACATTTTGTACATGTGGATCCTTTTCCCTCCTTTTTGATTTCCTTGGGATACAGACCCAGTAGTAGTATTGCTGGATCAAAAAGTATGCACAGTTATATAATCCTTTGGGCATAGTTACAAATTGCTTGACAGAATGGTTTAATTAATTCACAACTCAACCAACAATGTACTAATTTTCTAGTTTTCCCACATCCCCTCCAACATTTATCATTATCTTTTTTTTTCTGTCATCTTAGACAATCTGAGAGGTGTGAGGTGGTACCTGAAAGTTATTTTAATTTACAGTTTCCCAATCAATAGTGATTAAGATGATTTTTCATATGACTATAGATGGTTTTAATTTTATTGTCTGAAAATTGATTGTTCATATCTTTTGAGCATTTCTCAATTGGGGAATCACTTGTATTCTTATAACACAGTTCTTTATAAATTTTAGAAATGAAGCTTTATCAGAAACATTGCTGTAAAATTTTTTCACTCCTTTATGCTTCCCTTTTAATTTTGTTTGTGTTAGTTTTGTTTGTACAAAAAAAATTAATTTAATGTAATCAAAGCTATCCATTTTGTATTTCACAAGGTTCATCAGTTCTTCTTTGGTCATAAATTCCTCACTTTTCCAAAAAATCTGATTGGTAAATTATCCCTTGTAAAACCAGCATTTTGAGTATAACATTGAATAATAATATGATAATGGGCTTCCTTCTCAATTAGCTTTTGTACTTTCTTTTCCATTTGTTCAATTCTACTTTTTAAGCACTTTTTAAAATAAGTTGACTTTTTTCCATAATTCTTTTGCATTACTCTCATTTTTTTCTATATTTTTTTCTTCTACCACTTTTATATTATTTTTAAGTTCCGTTTTGAGTTCTTCCTTGGAACTGGAGCCCTCTCTTTGCAGAGGGTTTAACATGTTCTGGGACTGCGATCACTTCCCCTTTTTCTTTGGAGTTTTGCCTTTAAGTGTTTTAACATTGTTGCTCTTTTCTGACTTTGTGTTTTGATCTTCCATAATAACTTTCTATGGTCAGATTCTTTTATTTTATTTTATTTTTTAAAATTTGTTTGCTTGAGGGTTTTTTGCTTATCTTTTTTTTTTTTTTTTTTTTTTTTGGTCTTTTTTGTTTCTTTTAAAATTGAGTTCAGCTTCAGAAGTTAAAAGTGTATTGTTTCAGACTTCGTGTGCCAACAGTTACAGGTCCTGGCTGTTTACTTAGTGTTATACTGATATTGTCTGGAGGCCCATCAGGGACCCCATGTTTGGTGCTGTGCTGAGGGTGAGGTATGGAAAAGTGGTTGGCACTGTTGGAAGCCTTAGGGGTCTGACAACTTACCTGATACTATTTCAGGGTCCCAGTGCTGACATTTGTGCTGAGACTAGTAGATGTTTCTGCAATTCACCTGGGATACACTGATGCACTTGGATGTCTGGCTGCTGGAAGTTTCCTGTTTGCCTGGGAGTATGCTAAAGCATGTAGTGGTTTTCTGAACTAGAGTTATTTATCTGGCTATGCTGAAGCACAATGGGCAAGGGGGGTGGGGAACTATTGATGACATTTAGCTCCTATACCACACTTGGATTCCAAATATACCTTTGATTTGCTGAAGCTTGTTGCTGGATGTCTGGTATGCTTCTTGTCCTGGATTGCACTCCCTTTTTATTCAAGGAAGACATACCTTTCCTGCTTATTTTTCAAGTTTCTTGGGCTCAAAGATTTTTTCACTACATTTTTGCTGGTTTTGTTATTCTAGGATTTGTTTTGGAGTGCTATTTTAGGTTTCTTTGAAGGTGAATGTGGGGAAAGAGATTTTAAAATGAATAGCAAATATTAAATAAAAGAAGGTTCATCACTATTGGGAAAATTTTTCCACCAGATAGGTGGTTTAGTTTCTACACACACTTATTGCTGTTCTTCAGAAATGACATTCTACCTCTTGTTTCTGTGTCCTTGCACTGCATATCCCCTACATCTAGAGTGTATTTCCTCCTTATTTCTACCTCTCCAATTCCCTTACTTACTTCAAGACTCAGTCAAAGGACAACTTTCCACTTGAGTCTTTCCTCAACTGACGGTATCCACTCTCTATATGTATATCTATAGAAATTTTGTCCTTTTTTGTATTTGTTTTTGTATTTCAACACATAATAAGAGTTTAATAAATGTTTATGAATGAATTTTTTAAATGACTGTAAGTAAACTGATAGCAGGAATAAGGTAAGAAATATATATTTCAATCAATTTATTTAAACCAATGGTCAATATACAAACATAACATGATTAGTCAAGCTAGGAAATATTGAAAGACTGCCCAGGTTATAGTCACAATTGGAAGTACATAAGTGCATGGTCAATGTGAAGAGGGAACCCCAAAACTCTGAAAAATCCTTAAAGGAGAAAATCTTCTTCAACTCTGCCTTAGTGAGGGGACTCCACCCCAAGCACAAACAGTTTCATCTTTGTTATCTGGGTGTGGACAGATCAGTCTCGAAACCTATTGAATTCAATTCAAATTCTAACCCTCTCTGAAAACCAGCCCGGAGCCAACCTGGGACTCCAACCACAAGCCCCCTTCAACCAAACTGGAGCCCTCTCTTTGCAGAGGGTTTAACATGTCAGTTCCATGCCTGGCCCCCAGCAAAGACTCTGCCCACTGGAATATTTTCAGTGTCCTCCTCTCTTTATCCTCACCTATTTCCTAATTAGACTTTAACCTTACTTCCAATCCCCAAAATAAACCTCTCTTATCAATCTAGCTTTTCGGTCTATAAATTCCTTACAGAGAACTGCTTCTGCTGCCACTAGACCTCATTTTCATTTGGGTACCCCAAATCTAAACCTCATCAAATGGTAATTGACTTGTGGGGAAAGGAGAAATGAAGGTGAGATAAAGACAAGTCAAAGTTGAAATTCAAGTACTAAAACCAGGGTAGAAAGTGAGCAGATCCACTCCAAGATCACAGGTTATGGGATTTTTTTTCTCATCTTGATCATTTACTTGGACAAAAGCTTCATTGACCTATTTTATTTAAACTGAACAAATTAAAATGGTAATTAAAAAGACCTCATAATCTAGCTACATATAATCTGTTAAGATTCACTTTTCAGAAGGCAGGTAAGTTGATAGCAATCTTGGCAGTGAAACAATGTCTCATGTGATTTAAAAAAAAAATCTTTGCTGACTTCCAGAAGGCATTATGATCAGCACAAAATGATCTCAATTCCATAATAACTTGAACAACACTCAGAAAAAAGAGGAAGAAAAACTCCTAATGAAACTCTCATTCCCGAAAATACAGAGAACCACATTTTAGAGTAAGCAGGTTAATTAAGAATATTCTTTTTGATGAGAAAAAGCTGGCATATTTTCAATTTAGATTGCTACTGTCTAAAATATAAACATAAATGATGTTTATTCAATGCCTAATTGAAGATTATTTTGACTAATCTTCTAGAGAACAGCTCATATCAATACTAAAGTTTAAAGTCAAGAACTTAGGGAAAAATATATCCTTCTTTGTTGTAAATTTCCTTGGATAAAGTAATATTCTGAAAAACTAAATGGTATGTACAACTGTTGGGATAGCAATATGAAGAGACATTTGAATGACTATTAATCTGGTTATGAAAGAATAATGTAACCAATGTATGATTTATATGTCCCTAAATTTGGTAGATTTCCTTTCCTCAAATCATATCAAACAAAATCTCTAAAGTATGTTTTAAAAATTCTTCTTATGAATTTCAAGTGATTCATATAGATTTATTCCAGACATTTTATACCTCTCTAGCTGCAGGTATCGCACTACATAGTGATAATTAATTCTACAAAATCAATTTATATACATATACATATATATATATATATATATATATATAAATGTATATATATGTATATATATATATAAATGTATATATATATGTATGTATATGAATGAAGTATGTAGTGCATCATGGAGTATGTATAGATTCAGAAAGACCTGAATTCAATAATTGATTTGCATATTCTGGCTACCTTAGTTTGGAAAAGGTCCCTTAATTCCTCATTGCCCCCAGGCAAGCCTCTATGAGTTAAGAACATTAGCTTTAGATTCTCATTAGAATTTTATTGAGAAAAGTCACTTATTCATTTAATACACATTTAGTAAGCCTGTGCTAGGCACTGTAACCCCAGAGAATACAAAGAAAAACAACAGACTATTCTTGCTTTTTAAGAGCTCACAGTCTAATAGGGGAGATAATGCAAACAACAATGGACACACAAGCTATATACAGGATAAATAGGAAATAATAAATAGAAGGAAGGTGGTAAAACTTAGAAGGTCACGGGGAAACTTCCTATTGAAGCTTGGGGGATCCCAGAAAAATGTCACTGAGTATAGAGAATAAAGTCATTAATGACTTTGAAGAGAGTTCTTTAAGTAGAGGGGTAAGGACATATTAAGATTAAGATCCCAAGGGTTTGGAAAATTGGGGAGTAGGAAGTAGTAAAAGCAAGTATAGATAGCATTCTTTAGAATTTTGAGAATGAAAATAGAAAGGATGACAAGTTATGACAAGGGCAATATCAAAGAAAATTTTGCTGCAACTGGGTAGCCAGAGAATGCTGAAGGGAAGAACTAGGAGAAAACAAGAAATTGAAGATACACAAAGGATAGGAGATTAATGGTAAAAGGTCTTCAAAGACATACTATCAATGGAACAGGAAGACAAGTAACTATTGGCAAAGGAGCATACCCTGATCTTAAAGAAGAGGAAAAGATGGGTGGTGGTTTGGAGTGGTTTGGAGAAGTAGACAAAGGAAATTAGTTATCCAATCACCTCAAACTCTACAAAATAAGAGTAAAATCATCTGCAAAAACGAAGAAACAGTTTTGAATTTTGTTTGTTTTGATCTAGTGTTGTTTGAAAAAGTGGTTGTAGGAGATGTGATAAAATCAATAAAACCAGACAGTGAGAAAATTAGTGAGAAGCCAGATGAGGTTAGATAATTTTGTGATTTGCACTAGCACTATTGGGCTACCTAGGAGTAGAATCACAATAGCATTCACCATCTGGAAATATGACAAGGGGAAAAGCTTGAGATGTATGTCTTTGTAAGCAGAAACGTGAAGGCAAGAGTGTATTGGGGACAGCATGAGGGACACTATTAACACCTTGATTAATCCTGCCAGATGCTAAATCCAAAGAGATCCAAAAAGTCTAAGATTAGCCTCGAGGGGGAAAAGAACTGAAAATCAGACTGAATTATTATTTTTATCTTTGATTTCTATGACTGAGTGATTCAGATACAGCACAGTGGGTAAGGATTGGGAGAAAAGGATGGAACAATCAAAGCTGACTAACTTTCATGGGCAATGTATGATAGAATAAAAAAATCAATACAGACATGATCATCCAACATTTTTACTGGCATTCTTAACAGTGTGCCACCTGCAATCTGGTCACCATGACATTCAGAGAAATGAAATGTATGGGGAGGGGTTCCTAGTAACTAGCATTTGGAGGACTGCAAGATAATGTAGGTTCCAATACTCTGCCATAATCACTAAGGCAGGAGGTAACTGGTGTCACTAGAGAGACCTCATGCATAGCTAGGGAACTGAGGATAGCCAGCATCCCACACACAAAGGATGATTTATCTTCAGCATCCTGATTAAGTTGCCAAAAACTAAAATTCAAGTGAGAGGAAAGAGACAGAGGTGGCCTAATGAAGCAATGATTTAAAAAGAAAAAAGAAAAAAATTTCCTAAGCAGTCAAGCTTAGGCATGCAATTGACTTGCTCAGCTTCAACAATTCCTTATTCCACCCCCAAATCTCTTCCTTCAGTCCCACCCCCAGAAGGAGTGGGCAGCCATCACCTGCCTAATGGGTTAAAAAATGCAGCCACCCATCAGGACTGAGGGCAGAATTCTAAATTAAATGAGAAAGAGGAGAGGGAGGAAAAGAACATGTAGGAGTTCTCCTTCTGAAGCCTTCATCTCAAGAAAATGTTCCTGTGAAGAGGAGCAGCCTCAAGAGAGCAGGTACCTTGGTCATAGCTCCAGGGTGGAGAAGAGTGGTTATTTACTCACAAAGTTCAGTGGTCTCAGTTCCAAGACCAAAAAGTAGCTGAGGAAAACAGGAAACATGATCACAATTCCAGGACAAAGAGAAAAATCAGCTCTTACATAGGGAAATATGATCACTGCTTTTTTTGGACTATATTCTTGTCTTTACTCCTGGGTAAAGACAAGAATATAGTCCAAAAAAGCAGTGATTACATTTCTCCTTAAATCATATCACTTTGGGAAGCATTGAAAATTACAGATCCCCAAAATTAACTCTTAAAACAGCAGCAAGAAAAACCTCCACCGTGGGAGCAGAGCCAACTCATTTTTTTCTTATTTATCTATTTTTATTAATTTTTTTTTAAAAGAAAAAGAGAGAAGCAATACAAAACAAAATGAAACAAAACAAAAGAGAACATTAGCATGTGTGCAGCAGAATATCAGGGAAGATTTAAATTATATAACAACAAATACCAATTTTAAAAAGTATATATATATATATACATATATACACACATATATATATTAATAAAAGAAATTATATTAATGAGTGTCTGCCTTTTCTTTACTTCCTTGTAAATTATTATTTTGTTCTCTGCTGTGCATCTTTTCTACTTTATTCTTTTTCCCCCTTTCCCCCCACTCCAAAGCAGGCTATAGTTAAAAGGATATATCAATAGGATATATCAATCTATAAATAAATAGATAGATAGTTAGATACACACATACATACATACATACATACATACATACATACATATCTCCTTTTCATCCTCCTACCTCCCCCAAGTAAACTAGAGTTAAGAAAAGATATATGTACACATATGTGTGTGTATATATACATACATACACACATTTACACATACATACCCTGCATACACACATCTTTCCTATGCTCGCTGACTCTTTCATTAAATTAGCAGACCCAACTTTAACATAAAGTTGAAATTCAAGAAATAGGCTAGAAAAAAAATTGTTCAGTCACATCTAACTTTTTGTGACCCCATGGACCATAGCATTTCAGGCCCTCCTATCTTTTATTATCCCTTAAAGCCTTTCAAATTCATGATACAACCCATGATGTAATCTAGCTCATCCTCTGCCATCCCCTTTTTCTCTTTAGCCTTCAATCTTTCTGAATGTTAGAGTTTTCTCCAGTGAGACTCATCTTCTCATTAAGTGGCCAAAGTATTTAAACTATAATGTTGGTATTTGATCTTCTAATGAATAGAATGAATTAATTTCTTTTATGTCTTAAATGGCTTGAGCTCTTTGCTACAAAAGACTCTCAAAAATTTTCCCCAGGACAACAATTCAAAAGCATCAATTTTGTGGCACTCAGCTTCCCTCATGCTTCAACTTTCAGAGCCATACATTGCTACTGGAAAAACCACAGGTTTGACTAAATAGATTTTTTTTTTTTTGGCAAGATAATATCTCTTCTTTTTATGCTGTCCAGATTTGCCATAGCTATCCTTTCAAGGAGCATTTAATGTCAGAGCTGCAGTCACCAACTGCATGACCTTCAAGTCCAAGAATATAAACTCTGACACTGCTTCCATTTCTTTTTATATTTGCCAGGAATTATTGGCACCAGTTACCAATATCTTAGGATTTTTTAATGTTAAGCTTCCAGTTTTTTTTTTACTCTCTTCTTTCACCCTTATCAAGAGGCTTCTTAATTCCTCTTCTCTTTTTGCCATCAAAGTGGTATCATCTTCATGTATCAGATTGTTGATATTTCTCCTAGTAATCTTAATTTTAGCTTTTGATTCATCCAGTCTGGCATTTCACAAAACATATTTCATATATACATAAAAGTTAAATAAATAAGGTGGCATATAGAATCTTGTCATATTCCTTATTCATTTTTAAATCAATCAGTTGTTCCATATTTAGTCCTATCTGTTGCTTCTTGGCCTTCATATAGGTCCCTCTGGAGAGAAGATGATCTGGTGCTTCCATCTCCTTGAGGACTTGCCACAATTTGTTGTAATCCTCAAAGACTTTAATCTTTAATGTAATCAATGAAGCAGAAGTAGATGTTTTTCTGGAACTCCCTTGCTTTCTCCATAATCCACCAGATGTTGGCATTTATATCTAGTTTCTCTGCCTCTTTGAAAACCAGTTTGCATTTCTGGTTCCCAATTTACATAATTTCTAAAGCCTACCTTGCAGAATCTAAAGCATAACCTTGCTAATGTGAAATGAACACAATTATTCAGCAATTTGAACAATCTTTGGCATTGCCCATCTTTAGGATTGGGACATAAACTGATCTTTTCCAATCTGATGGCCACTATTGTGTTTTCCAAATTTGCTGGCATATTGAATGCAGAGCTTTAACATTATCATCTTTTAGGATTTTAAATGACTAAGTTATAATTATATCACCTCCATTAGCTTTATTTCAGCAATGCTTTCTAATGTTCACTTGACTTCATTGTTAGGAGAGAAATGAGCAAACAACAAAATAACATAACCATTAAAAATTACTATGGTGATTTTACAAGGAAGATCAAGACAAACTCAGAAAACAACAATAACAATAGAGACTCCAAAAATGTATATTGGATACAAGCCTAACAAGCATTTTCTGTATTAAGAACAATCTAAGAGGGAAAGGGACCTGTATGTGCCAAAATGTTTGTGGCAGCCCTTTTTGTAGTGGCTAAAAACTGGAAAATGAATGGATGTCCATCAATTGGAGAATGGTTGGGTAAATTATGGTATATGAATGTTATGGAATATTATTGCTCTGTAAGAAATGACCAACAGGAGGAATACAGAGAGGCTTGGAGAGACTTACATCAACTGATGCTGAGTGAAATGAATAGAACCAGAAGATCGCTGTACACTTCAACAATGATACTGTATGAGGATGCATTCTGATGGAAGTGGATATCTTCAACATAGAGAAGAGCTAATCCAATTCCAATTGATCAATGATGGACAGAATCAGCTACATCCAGAAAATGAACACTGGGAAATGAGTATAAATTGTAAGCACTGTTTTGTTTTGTTTTTCTTCCCAGATTATTTTTAGCTTCCGAATACAATTCTTCCTTTGCAACAACAACAACAACAAAATCCGGTTCTGCACATATATATTGTACCTAGGATATACTATAAAACATTTAATATGTATGGAAATGCCTGCCATCTAGGGGAAGGGGTGGAGGGAAGGAGGGGAAAAATTTGAAACAGAAGGGAGTACAATGGATAATGTTGTAAAAAAAAAATTACCTATGAATATGTACTGTCAAAGAAAATGTTATAATTATAAAAATTAACAAAAAAAATTAAAAAAAAAAAAGAACAATCTAAGAACCTTCACAATAAGTTCATGGTAAAGGAAGAATGCTCATTATCACCACTATTATTCATTATTGCACTAGAAACACTAGCTATAGCATCAAAACAAGAAAAATATATTGAAGAAAACAAAATAGACAATAAAGAAACAGTCCTAGAGAATCAACTAAAAAACCAGTTGAAATAATCAGCAACCACAGTAAAGGCCCAGGATATAAAACAAACCCACATAAATCATCAGTATTTCTTTCTATCACCAAAAATTCCAGCAGGAAGAAATAGAAAAAGAAATTCAATTTAAAATAACTGCAGACAATGTAAATGCTTCAAACAGGGGTTCTCAAACTAAGGCCCGTGGGCCAGATACTGCCACTGAGGACATTTATGTGGTCCGCTGGGCTATGGCAAATGGGCTGAGGGGTGGAGACAGAGTGTGAGGTTTTGTTTTTACTATGGTCCAGCCCTTCAACAGTCTGAGGGACAGTGAATTGGCCCCCTATTTAAAAAGTTTAACGACCACTGCTTCAAAGTCTACCAGTCAAGAAAATCCAAGAAATTCTATAAACATAATTACCAAATATTTTCCACACAAAGTTAATTTGAACAATTAGAGAAATATTACTTGTTCATGGGTAGCCTGAGTCAATATAATATAAATGACAATTTTTCTTAAATTAATTTATATGTCTAGTGCCATAGCAATTAAACTACCAAAATTATTTTACAGAGCTAGAAAAAATAAGAACAAAGATCATCTGGAAAAAAGGGTCAAGAATATTAAAGGAATAATTTTAAAATGAGAAAGTGACTTAGCAGTATCAGATCTCAAACTGTATTACAAAGCAGTAATCATCAAAATATTCTGGTACTGGTTAAGAAATAGTGATGGATCAGTTGAATAGATTAGGGGACACAACATGTAGTAATAAATTACTTTAGTAATCTAGTATTTGATAAACAAAAAAAAAAGATCCGAACTTCTGGGAAAAAACTCATTATTTGACATAAATTGCTGGGAAATCTAGAAAGTAATTTGGCAGAAACAAGGTATCAATTAACATTTCATACCATACAATAAGAAAAGGTCAAAATGGATACATGATTTAGATAAAAGGGTTATATTATAAGAAAAATAAATGGAACATAGACAGTTTTACCTTTGAAGCATGAGGGAAGCTGAGTGCCACAAAATTGATGCTTTTGAATTGTTGTCCTGGGGAAGACTTTTGAGAGTACTGAGTCTGGAATGAAAAAGGTTCATCTTCCAGAGTTCAAATCTCTCCATAGACACTTTTTAGCTACATGATATTAGACAAGTCACTAAACTCTGTTTGCCTCAGTTTTCTCATCTGTAAAATAAATTGGAAAAGGAAGTAAAAAAGGTACTTCGGTATCTTTGCCAAAAAAAAAAAAAAACAAAACAAAACACATGTAGTCATGAAGAGTTAAACATGACTGAAATGACTGAACATTTCTCTCAATACTAATTTGTATATAACTGTATTTTCTTACTTGTTTATGGTACCATTCCCTCTTTCCAACAACCTCAACAGGATATAAAGTCTTTAATGGCAGAGGCATTTTTTAAATCTTTGTCTCTAATGCTATTATAGTGTGTTGATTACAGTAAGCACTTCAGAAATACTTATGGATTTAAGTCAGTAGTCAAAGGATACAGGAGAAAAACCTTTGCCTACTTCCTAATTTTACAGTGGGCTTAACACTACTTAATATTCATCTTAATTTGTCAATCTACAAACATTTATTAACCATCTACTATGTTCAAGATGAAAAGCAGTGTAATGAAGGGGGAAATCTGGCTTTGGAGTGAGGAAAATCTGAGTACAAATCTGGGATGTGACATATATTAGCTGTATGAGCCTGAGCATATCATTTAACCCCTTAATGTTTTAGACAGTGCTCTAATTAGTAGTAGAGAAGATGCTTATCTGCATTAGAAGAGGGAGTTGTTACTGTGGAAATCTTCTGTTCCAATGCAATCAAAGATCCAATCCCATTGTAGAAGCCAGACTTTGACTAGCCCCTGGGAATCAAAAGATAAAAATTAAATACCAAGACTAGAAAAGGCAGTATTCATGAATTCTCAAGTACAACTAGGAAAAAAAGTGATGACACCCAGAGGACATACCTCATAGAACTAGCTTCAAATGTGACTAAAAGTGAGAAAAATCATATAGCATCAAACATGTTTAAAATTGCCAGCCAACCACATTAGCTACACAATGGACACCTGTTCTCCAAAGTGTGTGTGTGGGAAGGGACTACAGGGAAAGGATGGAGGCTAAGAAAAGGCATGGACGTAGAGGATAGGAGGGAGGACAGGAAAGAGGAGGTGGATTTTGACTATGATTGATGGTCCTTTGCTGTATTCTCACTGATGTAGAAAATTAGAGAAAGATCGTTTCCGATACTGGCCCATCTGAGCTTCTTGTTGTGTCTGTCTCCCTAAAACAGTGACTTTCCCAGGAGTCTTCTCTTTCAGCCTGCAGGACTCATTATTCAAAATGCTGAATCAAAGGAAGCTCTACTACACCTTTCTTTTCTGTTCTTTCTTTTCTGTCAGGAAGAGCAGCATCTTTTTGAGGATTTCTTCACTTAGTCACATGAAAGGGGGAAAAATAACCATTTGTCTTGGTGCTTCAGGTTATTTTTTCTAAGAGTTCAAAATAGACAGTGACAATTACTTTTGAGAGATCTTCATTAAATTTATCCAAGTTTCATTTCTGCTAAAGTGGCTTGACTACCTCTCTCCATCCTTCCATCAAGGGTGGTTAGCTTCCCTCCCTCTTCCCCCAGTACATTCTTCTTTGTACAAACCCATGTTTATCTTATCTCTCTTTTCCTCTGTTTTATCTGGCTTAGCAAACTTAGTTTAGCTTAGCATCCTTCCATTGTATCTTGCTACCATGTTAGGTGATTCGTAACTGGAAAGATTTTTTTTTTCCCTACCTGAATAGGGCAAGCCACACTTAACAGCTAGATTCTGAATTATGTCCAGAAGATTAAAGTTCAGTTTGAGAATTTAATAGCCCTGAATTTAGCACTGATAGAGAGCTCAAAATTATCTGGTTTAAAACTCCATTTTACAGAGAAGAAAAGTGAGGTGCAGAAACTAATTGACTTATCCAGGGTCATACCAGTATTAAATAGATAAATGAGATCCTCTAATTCCAATTCCAGTTATAAATTTCTATTCAACCATACTGTCCCATATTTGCAAGTAAATGTATACCTTAAGAGTCCTGGACTAAAAATCAAAAAATTAGATTCAAGTGTTGGCTCTACCACTTATTAGCTAAATAGCCTACCACCTCTATTTTGTCATTAGTAAAATTAGAAATAAGAATAAGTGGTACAGCCAATAGAACATTAGACCTCAGTCAGGAAAGTCTGAGGTCAAATTCAGCCTCAGATATTTATAGCTATATGACCTTTCTCTGCTTCAATTTCTTTACCTGTAAAATGGGATAATAATACCACCTAGCTCCCAAGATGATGTGAGAATCAAATGAAATAATCTGTAAAGTTCTTTGTAAATTTTAAAAAGGAGGCTACTTGATCATCACTATTATTGTTATTTTTAACTACCTTACAGGGCTTTTGAAAAGATCAAATAACAACATGTAGATGAAAGCTCCACAAATATAAATTATTGGTAAGACATTAAGGATTAGATAGAGAGGACAGGGAATGAAAAGAGTAGAAGGCTATAAGTTAGGAAGATCTGGATTCAAGTGTGCCTCCAACACTGTATGTCACTGGCCTAGCCCTTTAAATTCTATGTACCCTATACAGATCTCCATGATTGTAAGTCAAAGAAGGACTATGAGCTAAGGAATCCTAGATGGGGTAAGAATTAGATAAATAATATTATCAGTTATCCAGTCAACAAGCATTTATTAAGTGCCTACTATATGCCAGGCGTTGTGCTTAATGCTGGAAATATAAAAAGGAAACAAAAGACAGACTCTCTGATCTCAAGAAGCTTAAAGTATAATGCATATATGTAATGGATAGAGTGCTAGTTGTGAAATTTGGGAGACAGGACTCAAAGAATCAATGAATCATATAATCACAGAAGTTAAGAGCTGAAGGGGATGTCTATAACCATATAGTCCACACTTCTGATGCTTAACTAATTTTATGACTAAGAACAAATCATTTAACCTCTAATCTTAGACACCTTCCTAAGTCTATATATTATAGATGATCTGTGACAGGCACAAGAAAAAAAAAGTTTTGACACAAAATTGTGACTTTTTAAGATCTGCAAATGAGAGGAAGGATTTTCTCTTGCTTCAAAAAGAAAATTTGCCTTGTGAACAGTAGATAATCCAGTACAAACACATCTTTATAGCTTCTATCCTTATCTCAAATATCAATTGAGTTGGAGGAAGTCTGGTTGCTATGAAAAGAGAACAAGATTTTGAGACAATAGATCCAATTGTGCATCTCAGTTCTATCATTTGAGTGACTTTGGAGAAGGTCACTTTATCTCCCTGGGTATCACTTTTCCCCATTTGTAAAACAATGGGTATAGATTTGATGACCCCTAAGGGCCACTTCAGTTCTGTGCTCTTAATAAACACAGACATTTCATTTTGGGCCATTGATGAATATAGCCCATATTTTCATAGTTGCACCCAAATCAAACATAGCAATATATTAATTGTATTTCAGGGAAACTTGTACTCACAAAGGATTCAGCAAAAGATCTAATCCTATCTGATTGCTACCTAGTAGTTAGCAAGGTAGGCTGAAAGCTAAGGGATATAGATTCCCTTGTTGTTTATTGTTCAATCATGTGGGACTTTATTAATCCCTTTTCAGGTGTTCTTAGTCAAGATACTGTAGTGCTTCATAATTTCCTTCTCCAGTTTATTTTACCTACAAAGAAATGAGACAAACAGGGTTGATTGACCCAGGGTCTCATAGATAGTAAGGCCAGATTTGAACTCATGAAGATGAGACTTTCAGATTCCAAGCTCTGTATCCACTTTATAACAGGGCTTGCCATACCTTCCTCTGAACCTGCCATCAATTCCAACTACCCTAACAACATCAAAAATACTCTAGCTCCATTTCCTTAAAGTCCAAAATCCAAATATTTCACAGCGTTTTGTCCATAGATAGTAGCCAGGAAATACTCAGAGTGACCACTGTGATAAGTATAATCTAAGTATTGAGTGTATCCCAGAATAAAAGTAACCCAGAGAATTGCCCCAGAGAGTGAACAGAGAGGCTGTAGCAGGTAATGGAGTGGAAGACTCCTCCAAGTTTGAACATGAATAAATGCCACAAAAATATCAACTCTGTCTCCGGTGACTTAACCTAAAGACCTTCCTCCTTAGGAGGATACTTGCTGGACCATGATCTAAGTATTCTTGCAGGCTAAGAGTTTCAACTCCCAGAACTGAAACCTATGTCTTTTTATTTCCACTCAGAAATCTCTTTTCTTTCTCTCCCCCTTCCCAGTGAAGGTGATTCCTATCTAATCCTTTGGAGGCAGACAGACTAAACTATGCAGATAGTGAAGCAGTTTATCTTTAGAGTCCAGGTATCTTCTGTTCCTGAGTTCATCCTTTCATTATTAGTGAGTATCCCACTCCTGTACACACTCAGTCCCCTCATGACATGTAGTAATCCCTACCATCTACTTTTTTCTTCAAGTATTTCATAAAAAGCAATCATCCTCAATTCTAAACCCCTTTTTTTCCCAGTCTGCCAAAGGAATTCATGCTGGAGGTTATGTTAGGAAGTTAAAAAGCTTAATGTATTTTACATCTGTGATATCTGACCTTACCTAGTTAGTGGGCATGAAAGATACCAATGTGTTTGATATTGAGTACTCTGCCCACTGAGTTGTTTTACTTTGTTTATGAAACCTGACCTCTAAAATTTGACTCTTTAGGGAGGATTCTAAGGCAATCTCCAGTGCCCAGAGGCACTAATTTGAGTGGAGAAGGAATAGAGCCAAACTGGTAGCTATTATTTATTAGTACTAGTATGTGTATATAATAGCAATTGTGCTTCAATTTGGGGAGATAAGAAGAATCAAAAAGAGTAAACCTTGAAGGAAAGACACCAGAGTTTATTGGTTTTGAACAAAAAGAAAAGCTGCTTCTGTTACTCATAGCAATATGAGGAAGCCAAGCTCAGAAATAGAGAGTGTGGCTTGTACTTCATGATCCAGAGAATGGAGAAATGTAGAGAAGATGCAGAGAATGAAATTACACATTATGAAAACCTGGGCTCAAATGCCATGTCTGACATTTACTGGCTCTGTAACCATAGGCATTACCACTTCCTGGAACATGTTACCTCATCTACAAAATAGAGATATTTGGTTCTTGTATAGTAACCAATGAGGTCAACACAATTGCTCTGTAGACCTTCAATTTGATAGTCAGCCTACCAACTCTGAATTAACTCTGATAATACATGTATCAACATGATTATCAATGAATACATCCCTGGAAAATATACTGTCAAAGTAAGTGAATTTATCCACTGCATTCAAAACGTCAACTGATGGATCCTCATATGGATGGAGTGCTTGTGTTTTCTTGCTATTAATTGTTAGACCAAAATTAGCACAAGTAGCAGAGAATCAATCTGTACTATGTTGCTTCTCAGCTTTGGAGGCTACATTGAGTGAACAATTATTTGCACCAATCAAAAATCATGCATCAACATTCCTTCACTTTAATTTTGCCTTGTAGCCTTTTCAAATTGAAGAATTTACTATCAGTGTAATAATAGACTTTGATGTCATATTTGTCCTTATTGAAGGCATTTACCAATATGTCTTAAAGAATCATACTTAAAATTTAGTCTAAGAGCAAGCACAGTGTCTTATTTCACTTCATTGGTGACTAGGAATAAGAGCATTGTCCATTGTCCAGAATGTTGGTAAGCATGACATCATGAAATTAACATATATACTGATGGATTTCTCCAGGCAACCAAATTTTGATATAATTTTCCAAAAGTCCTTGGGATTAACAGTATCAGAGGGTTTGGTCAGATCTATAGCCCTCATTGCCGTATGTCTGTGAAACCTGGACAATATACAGCACCATGCCAGAAAACTGAATCACTTCCATTGGAATTGTCTTAAAAATATTCTGAAGATCACTTATTAGGATATGATGCCAGACACTAAGATTCTTTGTCAAACTAAACTGCCAAGCATTCAAACTCTATTCAGAAAGCGCAATTCCATTGGTCTGGCTGCATTGTTCAGATGTCAAAAATACGCTTGCCAAAAAGTGTATTTTATGGAGAACTCACACAGGGAAAGCACATACAAAGTGGTCAGAAAAAGCAATACAAGGACACTCTCAAGTTCTCTGGTAAAAACTTTAAAATTGATTGCTTTATATGAGAAACACTGGCACAGGATCACCTAGCATAGCGTGCCCTCCTCAGAGAAGGTTCTGTGCTATATGAGCAAAGCAGAATTGAATTAGCTCAAAAGAAATGCTAGATGCACTAAGTTAGACAATCCACCCCAAATGTTCACACAGACTATTTGTGTCTTACTTGTGGCAGAGTTTTCTGAGATCATGTTGGTCTGATCAGCCAGTCAGACACGCTAACTTGACTCTAACATAGTGACATCATTTTGTCCTCTTCAGAAATTAAGGACAACAATAAGTATATCAACTTCATTGGGTTTTTGGAGAATAAATTTACAATAATGCATAAAGAGGAAAGAGTGAAGTCAAGATAAAAGGAGCCCCTAGTGGTACCTAGACCTTTCAGTTTGTTTTTATTATCATTTGAAATTAACTCAGAGTGAAAAGCTGTGATCAATAAAGGAAAAAAAAAGATTAAAATAAAAAAAAACATGCCCTCAAGTAGCTTACACTCCACTTTTAAAATTTTCATTTATTTTATTCTGAACTTAAGAAATAAATAAGTTCATCCACCCCTAGAGATGGTTACCATTATATATCTAATTATATATATATATATATATATATATATATATATATATATATATATATATATATATACATATATATACATATATACACATATATATACACATATATATGTATATATATATAAATACAATAAACATATACATACATACATACATATGTGTATATGTGTGTATAAAACCATTCTATATATACATCTATTTATCATTTCTTTCTCTGCATGCAGATAGTGTCTTCCTTCATATGTCATTTGTACTTAAGTTGTGTATTTGGAATAGTCAAAATGACTCTCAGAAAATGTCACTCAGAATTATTGTACACAATATTTTCTTGGTTCTTCTCATTTCATTCTTCATTATTCTATGCAAATCTATCCATGTTTTTCTAAGATCATCAAGTTCATGTGATCTTATGGCACAATAGCATTCCATCACAGTCATAAACCACAACTTGTTTAGTCATTGTCCAATTGACAGGCATCCCTATAATTTTTAGGGTTTTTTTCTACTTTTTAAAAAGAACATTTGGCAAAGGCATTCCCTTGAACACAAGGAAACAATGTATGGCAGAAATGTTTTGGAGCCAGGTATCCTTCCCAGAACCACAGCTCAAATCACCACTTGCTTGCACCAAGATGCAGTGTTATGTCTGTCTGCCTCTTTTCACTGTAAGAAAATCTATGGGAGTCCAGGAAAAGAGAAAGTTGTATTAAATGAATTATTTCAGTATATCCCCCAGCCTAAAAGCTAGAATATTTGTGCTTGTGTTATGTACTAATATGGAAATCATCTTTTTATTCCCAGACTTGAGATGTGGTTGGCTATGCTCCAAAGGATCTCTCACCTGCCAGTCAGTCAACAAGGATGGATTGAGTACTCTGTGGGTGCTTAGAAAGTGTCTCTGCCCTTCATGAGCTTAATTGAAGAAGCACAATGGACAAATATACAATCAGCTCTTGATTATACATGCTAATGGTAGAGACTACTGGTGCAGATAATCAAAAGCAGCAGATAATCTCAAATTTATACATTCTCTACTTTTCTCCATTACTATGAGGAGGATGAGAAAGGGAAAAATAAATATTAGGAAAATTAGGCAGAGAAAGAACAAAGGAGGAAGATCCTATCAATCTAGGCCATAGAGATAAGCCAAGCAAGTAAACTTTGTAATCCAAAGAAGGGGCAAGGGAGGCATTTTAAAATATGTGTTTTATTGAGAGAGGAAGGGAGGGAGGAGAGAGAGAGAGAGAGAGAGAAGGAAAGAGGGAGGGAGGGAATGAGGGAGGGAGGAAAGGAGAGAAGAGAAGGAGGGAAAGAGAGAGAGAGAGGGAGGGAGAGAGAGAGAGAGAGAGAGAGAGAGAGAGAGAGAGAGAGAGAGGGAGAGAGAGAGAGAGAGAGAGAGAGAGAGAGAGAGAGAGAGAGAGAGAGAGAGAGAAGGAAAGGAAAGAGGGAGGGAGGGAATGAGGGAGGGAGGAAGGGAGAGAAGGGAAGGAGGGAAAGAGAGAGGGAGGGAGGGAGGGAGAGAGAGGGAGGGAGGGACAGAAAGAGGGAGAAGGAGGAAAGGAAGGAATGAGGAGGGAGGGAGGGAGGAAGAGAGGGAAGGAGGGAGTAAAGGAAGAAGGAAAGAAAGGAGGAAGAGAGGAAAGAGAAGAGAAAATTAGGGTAGCTACATGGCACAATGGATAGATAATTGGGCCTAGATTCAGGAAGACCTGAGTTCAAATTCAACCTCAGACATTTACTAGCTGCATCATCCTAGGCAAATCACTTAATCCTGTTTCCCTTAGTTTCCTCATCTGTAAAGTGAGCTGGAAAAGGAAATGGCAAACCTCTCCCATATCTCTGCCAAGAAAATTCCAAGTGAGGTCATGAAGAGTAGATGATTGAAACTCTGAACAGCAATGTAAATTAATCTAGTATAAGCTGGATGTATAGATAAAGTGGTCTGGGTCTTTTAAAATACCTGATTATTAAGTCTTTTACCAAGAGAAATATTTAAAATGGTGGTGAAATTACAACTGGACAACAGTGGTTTTACCTGCCTTCACTCTTTAGAGTATGTAAAGTTATAACAACCATGGTTCTAGTTAGGGAGAAGCAAAAGATAGTCAAGCCTTGTATTCATGTGCTTTTTGATAGTTGTCAGTGCTTTTCAGATATGAGGAGAGAGACAAAGCAAAAATCTGAGAAGTTGCCATCTGGTGATATCAAGAATGCCCATCCTGAAAAAGCATAAAAATCAAACGTTGATAATACCAAACCTGGGACAAGTGTTGAGCAGAATGTTCAATAAGACAGATGAGAGGAGATGAAACAAAAGCACCAGATAAAATCCAAGGTCAAGTGCAATAGATCATGACAAATGTCCACTAAAGTTTAAAAGAAAAAAGGAAAAGAGAGAGGTTACAGAAGAGATAGGTTCAGGGCATTTAGGAACCATATCTTTTTTATTTAACTCTAGAGGGCCAGTTACTTAGAATTCAATTCCTAACTAAAGGAGAAATTATTCCATAACACTGGATGGAACTTGACAGAATAGAATTAGGCAGAGCAGAATAGAACAGGAGGCTACAGGAGAGGACAAGCACTGGGTATCCTGAGCAAGATTTTGAACGCTCCATTTATGACTTCTAGTAAGTAGTAAAACATGCTACAGTGGTATTTTAACATTGGGACTAACTGATTATCAGCTGAAAATAACCCGAACTGTGAAGAAATCTAAAGAAGCTTATAGGAGAGAGAATTAGTCAAATATTATTCAAACTTTATGTCTATTAAGTTAAAAAATAAGATTATATATACTTTGGGTACTAGTCTAACTTTTCAGATATTAAATTCATATTATTTATATATATATATATATAAAATATAATATAATTTTGGTTCTAGTCTAATTTTTCAGAATAATTAATATTATTTATTATTCACAGGCCAGTAATTCCTACTAAGTGTCAAAAATAGAGTAGGCTGGCCAGGCCATTGAAAGTAAGGGACCCTCAACCTGCCATCTGGGGGAAGATGTGGGGGGAAGGAGGGGAAAAGTTGGAAGAAAAGGTTTTGGTGAAAAATTACCCCTGCATATATCTGGTAAATAAGCTATAAAAAAATTTAAAAAGGAAAGTAAGGTACCCTAAGGGAGAGGCAATATGTGACAAATGCTGCCACTTTAACCACCCTTCAGGCCCTGTTGGGGATAGTCCAGCATCCCAAAAACCATGAGAATAATGACAGTAAAGAGTATTGACATGCTTATCCACTGCAACCTAAGGACTATGAGACTTCTTTTTCATCTGACTTAACAGTAGAAACATTCCATATATGTTTTCTCCTCCAAAAGAATGTGAGCTCTTTGAGAATAGGAATTATCTAAATTTCCTATTTGTATTCCCAGAGCTTAGTATATTATAAATACTTAAATTCTTTTTCATTCATTTATCTATCTGTTTATATGCTTTATCTTCCAGCAAAATGTATGGTTTTTTTGGGGACTGGATTTTTTTTTGTTGTTGTTGTTGTTATCTTTGTGTATCAGGCACCTACCATAGTCCCTCACACATGGTAGATATATAATGAATTGTACTGGTAGTGAACTAAAGCTGGGTTTTGTTTGTTTGTACCTGAAGCACCAATAATGTGAGTGTTTACTCCCCTTTCTTCCTATCATGAGAATTGCTTTTCACATTGGTTAGTCGGTTAATAGAAGTAAGACTAGGTGACAAATTAGTCTCCAAGTTATCTACTCCAAGTAGTAGAAAATTTGATGAGACTAACAAAATTGTTATGTAGATAGATACTTATGTATAAATCAAAAGATTAAAAGTGGCTTAGAACCTTGAAACTATGTGAGTTTATGTGTGTATCTTGTGTAGAATTCTTTGTACAGAAACTCCTTATATTCAAGCAGATCAGAAACGTCTCTGTTACTTATAATCTTAGCAAGTTTCCTTAGGAAAATTAAAAGTTTGTTGCCTCCCCAAAACATCTGTCCACCATGATCATAAAGGTATTATGGATTAGTAGTAGAATTTTAATTCCTAACTCAATTGGCTTTACTATGTACTATGCCATAGTACTGCTCATGAGTATGTTGTGTGTGTGTATGTGTATATTTGTGTAATGGAAATATGGCCTTTGTTGATTGCAGCAAGACTGATAGTTAGCAGTGGTCCCAAACTTTCCTATATTTCCTCTCTTACCCGCTTTACTTTCTTAAAATTTTGACATCCCAGCAATTTGCATTACTCCTCCCTCACAAGGAAAGATGATAGTGGTTGGGAAAATGAATGGAAAGGGAGTATGATTGTATATTTCCAGAATCAAAAAGGAGACAGCAAGATCTACTAAGCATATGGAGGGAGAACATGCACAATGAGTCACGTAAAAAGAAAATGGAAATCAGTTATCGTACTGTGTTATCGTACTGTGCTAAAAGTAATAGCTTGAGAACATTAACTATTTTAACATTCTCAAGAGCCCCTTTATAATTAGGTGGGAGCCATATACACAATTATTGAGATGTTTCCAAGGTGGAATTCAGGTTCGTGTGAATCTAATGCTTTAGTACTGGGGATGTATATTTGTATACACAATTTACTAGACCTCAGAATATAACCTAGCCTAGAGCCATTTTGTCCCTTGCTATCTTGTAAAGATCTGTAACAGTTTCTTGAAGAAGAGAAAGTAGATTGCAGTGATGGTAGTAATTGTAACAGATGAATGCAGTGAATGTAGGATAAAATCAGGAAATAGAATAAGAGGTTTCTCATTGAGGAAGAATCATTATTGGGTCAAGCTGTATGGGAGCTATGTGAGTCAGAACAGAACTGTAGTGAGCTACAAAATTACAACATAGAGGAACCACCTGAACCTTGCCTTTTAATAGTACTGTGAATCATGTAAATGTGCGTATCTGGGGAAAAGACAAGGAAGGATCATTCTCTAGTGATGTCAAGGTTGTTTTTGTTTGTTTGTTTGTTTTTAGCTATTTAAGGGGATCACATCTCCAGGGTGTTGCTTTAACTTTGAAGTATCAGTCCAGAAAAGATGAAGGTAGAGTTCACTAAAGAGGAATGTTGTTCAATTTTCTAAGAAGATCAAATTGTTTTTCTCATGGCAGACCTCGATCTCAGGGTGGCACTACAAAATTTGAATGATTATATTGGCTTCTGGCAAGAGAAAATTGTCCTTATTATGAACTCAGGTATAGCCTTTTGCTATCTTCTTTGTTATGTGTGAAATTCTTGCTTCATTCTATGTATTGCTATCTTGGTTGCTTTCATAGAACTGAAAAACTAGAAATGAAAGCAAATAAAATATTCACAGAGAGTCTTTTTGAGTGAGCCATATACATAGTTATTGAGATGTTTCCAAGATAGAACTTGGGTTCATGTGAATTTAATGCTTTGGTAATGGAGATATATATATCTATATACATATAATATAGATTGTATACACATATGTATGAATACACACATGCTTGCTTATATGTGAATATATAAATATAGATATAGATATATACTGTTGTGTATTCTTTTGAATGAACAATCAATGATGATTGTTACTGGTCATTTGAGGGTATATTTGACTAATCAAATGTCATTTAGATCACTATTCAATAAAGTGAGTGAGATCATTATATAAGATATTTAGAGTAAAAAAAGCAAGTTGGGACTACAAAGTAGCAAGACTATGTGTGGTTTGCTTTTTTTTTTTTTTTTTTTTTTTTTTTTTTTTTTTTTTTTTTTTTTTTTTTTTTTGGTGGGGAGAGGGGGTTTGTATAGCCTGTAAACAACCTTTGGATGATATTCTCTAAACATTTCCCCATTGGGATCAGTAATGATTGTGCTTTAGAATAAGTTTTTTAGGCTCCCAAAGAGTTTATTTTATAGGAAACAATACTCATTTGAAAGAATGAATTCTAGTATGCATTTTTAAAAATTTCCTTATTTTAAAGTCATAAAAAGGAGATGTACTTTTGGTAAAACAATCAAAGATATGCAATCCTTGCCTTATAAATGGATAGACGTGTATTTTGTTCCTAACTGCCCAAGTAAGAATCAGCAATGTGTTCTTTGTCATTATTTCCCTTTCTTGATCCTCAGTTTCGGCATCCATAAAATGAAAGAGTTGGACCAAATGACTGCCAAGATTCCTTCTATGGTCCTCTAGGTTATGATAAGGAAAATCTGTTATTTGACATTCAGAACACATTTTCTCCAAGAAACAATACTATAAAGAGTGGATAGGTTCCCAGACTAGTCCATAAAAGCATGTTGTTAAATCTACAATGCCTGACCTATAGCACTATAGAATACTTTAGGGGAAGAAAAGTTCTTAATGTAGAGAACAGGGACAAACTACCTTTGGCTAGTTTGGCAGGGGCCACTATGACAATGTCATGGGAGATGATATATAATTTCCAAGACACTATTATATCTAATTATATACTTAAAAGAATAATAATTTGAATGCAATTTCATGGACAATCCTCTTTCTATGTTCTCCTTTGGATACAGAAATGCATATTCTATCTAATGTTTAAAGTAAGAATAAAACAAAAACAATAATAATTAATTTGTGGTACAAAATATTTTTATATTTCCATTGATAACAGAACTGGAAAAAACCAGGAGAGTGAGACAAGAATGACAGAAAATTGGTAAGTCTGATATTTATAAATAGAGAACTGTCTATACTATCCATGAGTCTCTTGGTTTACTAAAGAAAGTGCTAGGGGAAAAAAATTGGGCTGGGGGGTGGGGAGTGGCCTTAATACTTTATATAACAGTGTTTACTCTGGCCCTCACTGCCTAAAGGCAATATATATTACACTTTGCCACTTCTCAGCTGTCTCTAGTGCACTCAAATGTTATTTTTTGAATGGAAAATGTAGAGTCTCTGTCACTGCATTAAACCTCTTTTGACTATGTTCCCTAATGTTTTAAGCACCCCGGTTCCATTTAATTATTTAACAGTCAGATTAACTTTTATGAAGGGAATTTACTTCAATGGTATAGCAAGAAGAAATATACAAACATCCTTAACAATATCTTCCAATTTCTTTCTCTAGAGATAGAAGTGAGATTAACTCAATTCTTTTTGACTATCAGTTCCAAGTCCCACACTGAGCTTACATATGATGACTCTGTCTTCTCTGGGCTTGTAGATCAGAATCCTAGCTCTCATTTCTTCATAGGTCTTGCTCTAAGATATGAGGCTCCACTCCTTGCATCTAACATTGAAAAGGACCAACCAAAGAGACCAAAATCCCAAGCCCATTTTTAGAGGCAATAAAGCTTGAGGAGAAGGGGAAGGGGTCTCTTCCTTCCAGCTCACCAATTTAGTACATGACACCTATGTTATGGATGCACACCTCTGAATACCACCAGAGAGAAAAAAACTGTCATAGTCTTGAAAAGAGAGAGGAGAGAAAGAGGAAGAGGGAGATGAGACAAAGAGAGTGGGGGGAAGAGGGAGAGGGAGAGGGAGAGGGAGAGGGAAAGGGAAAGGGAGAAGGAAAGGGAGAGGGAGAGGAAGAGGGAGAAGAAGAGGGAGAGGGAAAGGGAGAAGGAGAAGGAGAGGGGAAGAGGAAAAGAAGGAGGAAGGAAGGAAGGAAGGAAGGAAGGAAGGAAGGAAGGAAGGAAGGAAGGAAGGAAGGAAGGAAGGAAGGAAGGAAGGAAGGAAGGAAGGAAGAAAGGAAGGAAGGAAGAAGAAAGAAGGGAGAGGGGAAAGGAATAAGCATTCATTTATTTAGTGTCAGGCCCTGATTTGGAGAAAGGAAGGAAGGAAGGAAGAGAAAAAGGAAAAGAAAAGAAAAGAAGAAAAGGAAATGAAAGGAAAAGAAAAGAAAAGAAAAAGAAAAAAAAAACTTCATGTCCAAATGGCCCAGAGAAGAATCTCTTACTTAACCATTCACATTCCATATCCTTTAGATGTCCAGTTAAAATAAAAAATAAGAGCATCTAAATATATATATATATAATTTGTGACTCATTGAAGCCCTCTAAAGACCTAAAGGCATTGTAATCCCTGTTTTAGATATGAAGAAACTGAGGTTCAGAGAGGCTAAGAGACTTGCCCATACTAACAGATAGCCAGTGTCAGAGGCCAGTGAGCCATCCACTAACTAAGAGGAAGAGAGAGAGAATGATGAAGTATTGAAGCTGCTACAAACCCATCAGACAGAAGGGAAACACATGGCACAAGGCCATTAGTGACACCCAGATCCCTTTAAGAGGCATTTGTTCCAGCTGCTTTCAGCACCAGCTACCAGTGGGAAGGAGAAAAGGGCCTGCTTAGCCAGGAACTGTAGGCAGCAATACTTCCTCTGTTGGTCCCAGTGCTCCTGTTGTTGCTTTTGCTGCTTGAATTTCAGCCCCTGGTGATCACTCTTCTTTAGACAAGGTGCCAGACCCTTCCTTGCTCCAGCCTGTTCAGCTGAGTACCAATATTCTGGCATTCTGTGAGCTGCCACTAAGATCCATTGTGTCAACTGTTTTCCTCCATAGCTACTCTCAGGCTTGGGATATGAAGACTAACTATTCTGCTAAACCATTTGAACTGGAGAAAATAGTTTTATTTGTTTTTCCTTTTCTTTAGAACATTTAATGTGACTAAAAAACCAAATAAGCAATAATCTTAGTATTTAATCCTTGGAATTTAAAGCCCTCTCTTATATTCAGGTTTATTATCTATAAAATGGATATATTATTAGTCATAGATTTCCCTTCAAAAGACCATGAGAATTCAGCTTTTTTTTTCTTTAAAAGAAAATATTTTAAGTATCCAATGTAAAAAATCAATGAAATATAAAGTATTAAGTGATTCCACTATTAATTTCGAAAGTTGCCTCTACTGCTTAAATTAAGAAATTTGTGACATTATTCAATAAATATGTAATTTTAAAGATTTATTAAAGTAGTTTTGAGGCAGAGATTTGTTTCTGCCTTTGTATTCCCAGCCCTTAATATTCAAGGCATTTAGTTAATTCAATAGTTATAATACTGGACCTGGAGTCAGAAAGATCTGCGTTCAAATTTAGCCTTAGACATTTACTAACTATATGACCCTGAGCACATCACATAATGTCCATTTACCTTAACCCACTGGAGAAAGAAATGGCAAACTATGTCAGTATTTTTGCAAAGAAAATGTCATGGGCAGTATTGGTATGCCATTGTCCATGGGGTCATAAAGTGTTGGGCATGGCCCAGTGCAAAAACAATGACACATATTAGATACTTAATACATGCTTGTTGATTGACAAATTTTTAAAAAGGACCTTAACTAATATTTTCCCTTCCTTCCTTCCTCTTTATCCCTCCCTTCATGTTTTCTTTCCCTCATCCTTCCATGCCCTACATTTCTTTTGTTTCCATATTTCTATCTGTATGGAAATACATTGGACCAGTTCTACCCGATCAGTTCTGAAGCTTTAACTTTCTCTATTTCCAACCTAAGCTATTTCCCCCCTTCCTTAAGAAACTTAGTGATTTCCTGCTCCAGAGGACTTGCCATATTAATACCAAATATAATGCTGACACCCAACTGGCTCAACCCTCTGCAGCTCAGAGCTCCTTTAAATAAAGATCCTCTTACTCAACCTTCCTAGTAGCAAGGAATTATAGATGTGAACTCCCAGGACTATCCATCTTGAACTTTTTCTATAAATTCAAATTTAAGTGTAAATTGTATTTTTCCCTCTTTTCTTTTTTGTCCAGACCTGCAATTTTCTTGGTGTAAAGAACTCATGACATGGAAACTGCCTCTTCCTGTACAGATTAGCAATTTATTTGTAGCCTATTGTCCTAGAGAATTGTCTGGGGACACTGAGAATTTAAATGAAATGCTCAAGGTCACAAAGCTATTATAATCAGAGAAGGTTTGAACAAAGGTCTTCCTTGTTCCAAGTCTAGTTAGCCACTATAGCACATAGCCTCTCATATTTAAAAAAGGATGATCAGAAATTAATATTAATAGCCCACATTTATATAGCATTTCATATACAATATTTCATTAGGACATCAAAAATTCCTTTTTTTATTGCTGAAGTAATTGTATGACTTCCCCAGAGTCACACAGCGAGGAAGTGTTAAGTGTCTGAGACCACATTTGAACTCAAGTCCTTCTGACTTCAGAGTTGGTGTCTATTCACTGCGTCACCCAAAATTCCTTTTTGATGGCAACATAGCCTAATGGAAATAGTTTTGGATTAAAATGAAAAACATGTGAGTTTAAAAATCACCTAAGATATCTACTAAACTGGGATGAGTCTGGAAAAGTCACTTTAGCCTCGCTGTGACTATTGCCTCAGCAGTAAGGTGGGAATATATAATATGATCTACCTTATATATGGGTTTGGTGGGACAATCAAAATAAATCCCATAACATGGAAACCATAATTTACTCTATAAATGTGAGTTGTTATCTCTATTTTATCCCTACGTTACAAGACTTATCCAAGGTCATACAATAACTGAGTGTCAGGAGCAGGATTTGAACCTAAGTTTTGTGAATCCAAGTTTCCTCTTCTTTTTCACGATATTACCATATCCTATTCTTCTTTGAGATTTTCAAAAGACTAATGCTTTCTTAATGCTTTTTTTTTTTTTTAATGCTGCTGACTTTTCAGCCTTCCTTCACTTAAATACAATTCACTTGCAGAGCATGGCATCATTTCTCTTATGTCATGGTACTCCATGAAAATGAAGGAAAAACAATTTGAATACTTCCATGGGCTTTGGCTCTGAACTTTTGTATTCCAGACTGAAGAGGAAGTGAAAATGCAGGTAGATTTCCCTGATTGGGATGTTATATCATTTATTTTCTAGTTCAACATAGATATTATTACATTTTAAAACTAAATGAATATGTGACCCACAGGGAGTCTCATGCACAAATTAATGGCCTTGTTTCTATTGAATTTAACACCACAATTAAAAAAGCTTTTTCCAATCTCTCTTAATTTTTCTCTCTTTTGATTATTTCTAATTATATATATGTATATATTTATTTATACATCTACATACATTTATTAATTACATATACACATGCCTATGGGTATACATTTAATGCAAAAGTGTGCCTTATGTATATGCAGATGTATATATGCCTATGTAATGTATAAGTATGATTTATATGTATTCATATATGTGTGTCTGTATATATTGTATATACATATATATTTATATATACATATAACACATATATATTACATGTATACATGTGTGTATAGAAAGAGAAAAGAGATACTCATAAAATTGACCATCTGACCACTTATTTCTTACTAACCTATTAAATATTTTGATAAATAAATTTTATCTGTCCCCAAATAGTCCTCAGAATTTTGTTGCTTCTACAACTTTTTTTTTTCTCTCTCACTTGTGTGGAATGGGCTTGTGTGGAATGAATGGGAAGGGCAGTGATTGAGAGAAAAAAATTACAATTTAAAAAAAAAGAGGAGACAATATGATAGTTTTTTGTTTTGTTTTTAAAGGAAGAGGTAGTAGAAAACTGATGATGGGGAGAGAAGGGATTAAAAAAAAAAAAGCTTAGACTTGTATTGTCAAATAAAGGTTACACAAAACTGAAGGAGGGTTTTTTGGCCATACTTGTGGTTAGGAAAGAAAAAGCAAATTTGAGAACTGAATTTAAAAATCATGGAATATTTGACAGAGCCTCTAGGGAAAGAATAAGAAAGATTTATGGATTGGGGTAGAGATAAGGGAAATTGGACAGGGATGAGATTATTATCAAAGGTAAAGAAATGGGCTACTAGAGACTATATAGTTTTAAATATCTACTCCTATACACCACCAAAACACATACAAAATAAAATAAAACATGAAAAGTTTATCATCTTAAAGTATTATCTCAAAAGAGTTTTTAAAAATTAACTTTTCTGGTTGCTATATAATAATAATTCACTTATAAAAGGCTTTAAAGTTTAAAAAGCACTTTCCTCCAGCAATCCCATGAAATTATGCTAAGATAATTAAGTAGTTTGGGGATTATTATCCTCATATAAAAATATGCATACTAAGAGTCATTAAGTGAATTGCCATTGAAGTGGAAAAAACACTGGAAGAGAGGACTTCAGTTCCATATCTTATTTTCTGTGACCCACTTGCCATTTCTAGAGCTCATTTTCTTCATCTATGAATTGTGGGAGAGGTGAGATTTGATGATTCCTAAGATTCCTTTTAGATCTAAATCTATGACCCTAACTATCAGAGCCAAGATTGAAAACCATTACTCCTGGCTTGGGGTCCAGAATAGCAACATGCTATAAAAGAAGGTAGATATGGAAACTACTTCTATAGCTTGGACAAACAGATATGTGTCTATGGATAACAAAGGCTAGATCTATTTAATTTAATTCATTGCATACAAAGCCTACCATAGGTTTTGATGTAGCTCCCATTTCTCCCCTCTGTACCCTTAAATCATGAATGATCCCTCTTTCCTCCTTGATAGACACTACTTGCTTGCCTTCTTCTTTGAAAATTAACATTAAAGCTGATCTATTCAAGGAAACCTGATTTTCTCATCACACCCAAAGATGTGACAAGTTGCAATTTCCCACCATGTGGTGCTATGCAAAGAGAGAGAGTGTGGAAGAAGAAGGAGGGGGAAGAGGGGGAGTGAGGGAAGAAGAAAGAGCAGAAGAGGAAGATAAGGAACAAGGCCTAGAAACAGAAGTTCAGCAGTATGCTCGTCATTTTATTCTATCACACTCCCCGACTCCAGCCCCAAATCAGTGCCATACGGTAAGCAGCTCCTGTGTTCAGATAAATGAACTCACGTACATGTTGAAAGGAAAAAGAGTTCAAAACACTCAGAGTGAGGGAAGAGATTCTAAAGCAAACAACTGCATTCAGAGCAAGCTTAGTGAGGTGGAAAGGGAATTGGCCTTTGAGTTGGAACTCCTGAGTCTGCATCTTGGCTCAAGCATTTATTTATTGTGTTACCTGCATCTCTTGGGGTGCCAGTTTCCTGATCTGTAAAGTGAAGGGATCAACTTGCTGATCCCTTTGAGAGGTATTATGATGTAACGAAGAGTCCAGAAGTTTGATCTATTCAAGGAAACCTGATTTTCTCATCACACCTTGACATTTACTAGTAATCTGACCTTGGAAAAATTATTTAACCTGCCTGAGAATCAAGTTTCTCCCCTGTTAAAGGAAGATAATAATAACAGCTATCTTCCCAGGGTTGTTAGAAGGATCAAATGAAATAATGTGTGCAAAGTACTTTGTAAATTTTATTATAGCACTATGTAAATTTCAGCTATTGTTATTATTTTTAATATTACTTATATTGTTATTATAGAACTAAAATTTGTCATCTTCAAGCACACCACACACACAAATACACATTTACTCCTTACTCACAAAACTCCTTTTTCTATGATTTTCCAACAAAAATGCTAAAATTTTGTCTATATCTTTCAGATCTGGGGGAATCATAAAATTTTAGAGTTGCTCGAGTGGACTTTGACTCAAAAGCCATGATTACACTTAAAGGTATTAATGACTGTTGATCAATCATTTCCATGATGTCTGCTCTTTGTGACGTCATTTTTGGATTTTCTTAGCAAAGATAATGGAATGATTTACCATTTCTTCTCCAGCTCATTTTACATATATAAGCAAAGTAAGGCAAAGGCGGTTAAGTGATTGGTCCAGAATCACACAGCTAATTAATATCTGAGGTCATATATGAACTTAGGAAGAGGAGTTCTCCTGACTCCAACAATGACCATTTATCAATACCCCACTTTGCATTGAAAAGAATTTAGCTGGTTGGCCTGAATTCACTTACCTTAGAGATTTAAAAGCAATAAGGACAGCTGTCCAAGACATTGAAAAAATGTGAGGCTTGCATCACTCACTAGCTCTGTGATCTAAGTCCCAACCTAGAGAAAGAGAGAAAAGTTACTTGTCATCATTCCTCAAAGATTCCTGATGAAAGGACCCACCTGCAGAATGGCAGTTCCTATATTTAGATATCCATTTCATGTTGATTTTCTAAAACCATGATGAAAACATTTTCAATGCAAATACAGAAAAAATTACAAAGAATGGACCTCACCAACCTGGGACCATTTGGAAATACATCATTCATTTTGGACGATTGAATTTTTCAAGTAATTTTTAAGCATCAAAATGCTTAATCATTTTGGATAATTGTTACATATGTTACACCTCCATGTTTTCTCTAATACAAAAAATTACTGAATACATTTTGATTATTCTTAATAAGCCTAGTATCTCACATACCATCAGTATAACTCTGGAAAAATCACTTAAACCCCCTCAACTCCCTAAGACTTTCAGTTAGGGTGTATCAGATCTTCATTTAGGAAAGAGAAATCTAACAAAGAGTTATTTTTTTTACCACTGGTTGTGTTCAATTGTTTGTGGATCTGATTTAAAAAAAAAGAAGAGATAATTTAACACTTTAACCTCCAATAAGATCAAAGTTCTAGTTTATGCATAACAAAATGGATCAGATCTGTAGCAGTTCCCTAAATCCAAGGGATTTACAGCCCTATGAGAATTGGAATGATCTGATTCAGTTTGGTGTCCATTGGTAGAAACTGAATAAAAATGGCCAAATAAACTACAGCCCTATGATGATTGCAAACTGTAGTGGCAAATAAAAAATTATTTGAGGAAATTAAATTAGGATTAGAGTCAAATGGGTAGGAAAATGAGCCAGATGTCCCATGATAGGTTCAAAGGCTCATAGGAGCATAGCTCTAGAGTTGAAAGAGGCCTTAAAGATCCTCACTTTGCAGATGAAAAAACTGAGGGCCTTTGAGATTAACGATTTGTCCAAGATCACACAAAGTAATCATCAGAGACTGAATTTGATCCAAGGCAGGATGGATGAAAGAGCTGCTGTGACAGAGACTTAGTCGATCCTGGACCAGTTTTAGACTAGAATGAAGTTGGGATGTCCATTGAAACTTTCCAAACCTAAAATGTCTTGCAATTTTTTTTCACCACCTTCTTATCAATGGAGTGTTAGAAGGAGCAGAGAATTCATGCCTTGCCTCGGGCTACTTTTCAAGTCCCTGAGAGCTAGAGAAAGAAAAGACCTTGGGATCCCTATTCCTCCTCTGAACTACCTCACCCACAGGGGCATTAAAATTCATTGCTCTGAAAAGAAAAAGCCCAGGGAATAAGTCCTTGGCAATCAAAGAATAAAGCTCTGGGAATCCAACTGAATCAACCAAAGAAAATTCAGGGTTTCAATTCCCTAGAAGATTTGCCTGGGGTTTCTCTCATGTCTTTTAGTAAAATGTCAGCTTAACACACACATACACACACACACACACACACACACACACACACACACACTTCTGTGTGTGTGTGTGTGTGTGTGTGTGTGTGTGTGTGTGTGTGTGTGTGTGTATGTGGAGGAAGGGGAGAAGGTAGCTGAACCACTTTTCACAAGGATTCAAGGGGTGCAGGACAAGTTATGGGAGAGGGGAGAAAAAGCAGAGTTGCTGTTAGAATGAAAAATAGCTCAGCTAGTACATGTATTCATCCTTAGACGAAGACCTTAGGGGAAAGTCTTTAGAAGTTGGAAGCTGACTGAAAACCAGGCAAAAGAAAAGAAAAAAACAACCCTCAAAACACAGAGACCCTGACAGAATGTGAGACCTGGCTGAGAACCTCCCAGCAACCCAGAAGGGAGTCTCTGAATCACATTTATTTCTCAGTTTTCTTCTGTTCCACAATCTGAGAATACCTAACAAATTAATGTGTGCTTGTATATGTTTGCATATGTTTGTATCTATATAAATATATGTGTATTTCAGACAATGCCCTCCTAAGATCTGCTCCTCTCATTTAGTTCTCCAGAATAAGTCTTAGCCTGTTTCCACTGAGGACCTTCTCTTGCCACTGCCCCTTTTCCGCGAATCCCTTCATGGCAGGCAGAAAGCTAACTTGGGGATAGCAGGCCCCCTGGTTTGTATTCAGCACCTGGCCTTCCAGTGGGAACTACGGTCCAGCTGCACATTTGGATATTCATTGAGCCGTACTCCCAATTCCACAGACTCCTGACAGCTGCAGATGGCAAAGCTATTTTTCATAAGGTGTGGGAGAGGAGAGAGACAAAATCAAATATCACCTGGAAAAGACAGTGGCCTTTGGAGCCACCAACGGAAATGGAAATGTGTGTGTGTGTGTGTGTGTGTGTGTGTGTGTGTGTGTGTGTGTGTGTGTGTGTGTGTGACAAAGAGAAAGAGAGAGACAAGGAGACAGAGACACAGAGAGAGACAGAAAGACAGAGAGAGACAGAGAGACAGAGAGAAACAGAGAGACAAGGAGAGAGACAGAGAGAGAGAAGGAGGAGGAGAGGGGGGAAAAGAGACAGACAGACAGAGGGAGAGCTGGAGAAAGGGGATGAGGGAGAGAGAGGAACAGAGAGAAAGAAAGAGAGAGAGAGAGAGAGAGAGAGAGAGAGAGAGAGAGAGAGAGAGAGAGAGAGAGAGAGAGAGAGAGAGAGAGAGAGGAAGGAGGGAAGGGACATAGTAGATAGGGGGAAGAGTCAGACAGAGGGAGAGAGGGAGAGAGGAGAGAGAGGGGGGAGGGAGAGAGACAGGGACAGAGAGAAACAGAGACAGAGACAAAGACAAAGAACTAGAGAGACAGAGACTGACAGAGATGGAGAGATAGAGACAGAAACAAAGACAAAGAGAAGAAAAGATGAGAGCTTTTCTACCTTGACTCCTTAACAAGCAACCTTTCTGGGCAATGTTCCTAGATCTTTGATATGTCCTTGACATATTGCCCATGTAAAGGAAATTGATATAGATGGGGCTAGAGTTTAGTTTTAAATGAAGATCAAGGAATAAAAGCTATACTTAGTATAGCTTTCCTCTCTCTGTCTCTGTGTGTGCGTGGGGGCGGCGGGGGAGGGGGGAAGTGAGAGAAAGAGAGACAGAGATAGACAGAGACAGAGACAGACAGAAAGACATTAAAGGTATAGGAAATGTGGGGTTATCTTGTTCTAGGCAAGCCCACATATAAAGGAAAGGAGACTTCACCCATTTAGAATAGACTGAAAGCTGAAAAATGTCAACATTGTGATAGAAAAACCAGAAAAAAGCAAGAATGGGAAGAAATGAAGTATCATAGGAATAAGGAGGTGGTGACAGAGGATATTTATTTACCCTTCAATCTCACTCTCTAAAACAGCCATTGGCTATTCACAGAAATGAGAAAAATGCTGTCTTCCAGGAGAAGACAACTAACCCACAGAATTATTGATCTAAATCTGAGACTAAATTTGAATTTCACTTCCTGAGGAGTTAGAAGTAGTGTGAGGAAAAGTAGACTGGATGTTTTGTCACAGGAGAACTGGATTTTTATATTCTGCCTCTGAGAATGACCACAAGAAAGTCACTTATTCTTTTTTTTTTCCTTGAGGCAATTGGGGTAAAGTGATTTGTCCAGGGTCACACAGCTAGGAAGTATTAAGTGTCTGAAGTCAAATTTGAACTCTGGTCCTCCTGACTTCAGGGCTGTTGCTCTATCCACTGTGCCTCCTAGTTGCCCCTCTTAGCCTTACTCTTGAAGCCTCAGTTTGGCCATCTGTAAAACAGAAAAAAATAATATCTAATTCACAGAGCTGTTATAATAATCATGGAACTAGAGGTAAAAGGAAGTCCCATTTTACAGATGAGGAAAATGAGGAATCCAGGAAAGTTAAATCTCTGACCTAAAATGGATAAAGTATAATTAAATTAGAAGAACAAAGTATAATCTATCTCTCAGATTTGTGGAGAAGAAAAGAATTTGTGGCCAAAGAAGAACTAGAGTAAATTATGAATGTTATAGGATGCAAAATGGATAATTTTGATTATATTAAGTTAAAAAAATATACAAACAAAATCAAGCAGACAATATTAGAAGGGATGCAGTAAACTGGGAAAAAGTTTTACATCCAAGGATTCAGATAAAGGTCTAATTTCTAAACTCTATAAAGAACTGTGTCAAATTTATAAGAATACAAGCCATTCTCCAATTGATAAATGGTCAAAGGATATGAAGAGAAAATTTTGAAATGAAATTAAAACCATTTCTAGTCATATGAAAAAATGTTCTACATCACTATTGATTAGAAAAATGCAAATTAAGGCAATTCCGAGATTGCACACCTCTGGGATTGACTAAAATGACAGAAAAAGATAATGATTAATGTTGAAGGGGATGTGAGAAAACTGGGACACTGATATATTGTTGATGGAGTTGTGAACTGACGCAACCATTCTGGAGAGCATATTGGAACTATGGCCAAAGGGCAAAGAGATCATTAAAAAAGGGGATAGGACCCACATGTGCAAAAAGTTTGTTAGCAGCCCTTTCCATAGTGGCAAGGAACTAGAAACTGAGTGGATGCTCATCAGATAGGGAATGACTGAATAAGATATGTAAGGGAGTATTATTTTGCTATAAGAAACAATTAGCAGCATGATTTCAAAAAGGCCTGGAGAGACTTGCATGAACTGATACTAATTGAAATGAAGAGAACCAAGAGAAAATTATACACAGAAACAAGATTATGTGATGATCAATTCTAATGGACATGGCTCTTTTCAACAATGAGGTGATTCAGGCCAGTTCCAATGGTCTCATGATGGAGAAAGCTGTCCACATTCAGAGAGAGGATTGTGGCAACTGAGTGTGGATCACAACATAGTATTTTCACTTTTTGTTGTTCTTGCTTCTTTGCATTTTGTTGTCTTAATTTTTCCTTTTTTATCTGACTTTTCTTGTGCAGCATAATTGTGAAAATACTTATAGAAAAATTGCCCATGTTTTAATATGCATTGGATTGCTTGGGCCTAGAATAGGGGGTGGGAGAAGGGAGAGAAAAAAATCTGGAACACAAAATTCTGCAAGAGTGAATGTTGAAAACTAATATGCTTGTGTTTTAAAAATAAAAATTTCATAAAAAATAATGTGGATAATATGCTGAGCTTGAAGTTGGGAGAACTCATCTCCCTGAGTTCAAGTCCACCTTCAGATACTGACTAGCTATGTGACTCTGATTAAGTCACTTAATTTTTTGCCTCATCTTCCTCATGTGTTAAATAAGTTGGAAAAAGAAATGGCAAACCATTGCAATATTTTTGCCAAGAAAATGCCTAATGGCGTCATGAAGATTCAACACACCTGAAAAAACAACTGAAAGACAATAATATTAATCAAATAATAAGGCAGGCTGGAGACAGAGGACATGGGTCTAGATCTTTTCTCTCATGTGACTCCTTGCATGATATTTGAAGTCCTCATTGGCAGTAATAATAATAATAACAATAATAAATAGCTGGCATGTATATGAAAACTGTACGGTTTACAAAGTGCTTTATAGTTATTATCTCATTTTTGTCCTTACATCCCTAGTAAGTAAATGCTATTATTACCCTGACTTTTCAGATGATTAAACTGGGGAAGATAGAGATGAAGTGACTTTTCCAAGCTCATGCTGCTAGTAAATGTTTGAGGGAGAACTGGAATGCTGTTCTTCCTAACTTTTGAACCAGCAATTTATCCCCTGGCTCTGTAAAATGGCCAGACCCACTGGCCTCTGCAATCTCTCCTAGACATAGCTTGATGCTCATAGTATCCTAGGAGATCGCACATGTGAAGTACTTCACAAATATGAGCTGGTCTTTTTAATTCCTCCTAATGAAGAAGGATCCCATAGGCAGGCTCCTATTGCCAGGCCACAAAGAGTCTGTGCAATACAATTTAGCACTTGATAATTGACTGTGCTCTAACGCTGTTTAATTGCTGCAGGTGCAAGACTGGAAGTTTCCTCAGGTAACCTCCTCAAGGACAGAAACTGGGTCACACACTATTTCTGTTGCCCCATCATTGCCTTCCAGTGGCAGTCCTAGTTGGTTTTCACTGAATGCTTAACAGAGTTCCATCCAGCTCACAATGAACCTGGTGCACACCAGGGTCTTATTTTGCTCACTCCTTCCTTTTTTTTTTTTTTTCCTCTTCCCTCCTCACCCATCCAAATCTGCTTGTACAAAACTTGGCTATGAATAATAGTGGAAACTCAACTGATTTTTGTTTATTCCTGTACAAATTACAGAAAGATCTTTCCAAAAAAGAGTAAATCTAATAAAGTAAATCTAGAAACCCAAAGGCTTCACTCCCCCCTCCCCAATCCTGAAAAGCAAATCTGGGATTTTGCTTCTGTTTGCCAATATTCTGCCAACACCACACAGGCAGCCCTGCATAACATGCATTGTCATGCAGGTCCCTTACTGGCGTGTAAAATGTAAGAAAATATAGGCTGGCATTGAGCCATTCGTTTTGACTATCTAACTCTGTAACTTCCAGCTATCTAACTTTCACAATGAAAGATTTTTTTTTCCCCCATACCAATATGAGTGTGTGTTCAGTCATGTCCGACTCCATGACCCCATTCGGGGTTTTCTTGGCAAAGATTCTGGAATGTTTTGCCATTTCCATCTCCAACTCATTTAAGAGATGAGGAAACTAAGGTAAACAGGATTAATTGACTTGACCAGGGACTCATAGCTAGGAAGTTCCTGTGACTGATTTTGAACTCTTATATGTATTATGTATAATATGTAGTAGATAAAGAACTTACCTTAGAGTGAAAAGGCATTGTTTTAAGTTTCCCTCTGACAGAAATCTGGGCAAGTCATTTAACCATTTATTATTATCAAGGCAGCTCTTGAAGAGCAATAAGTTGTAGATATAGTGTTATCTGTATGAGTTTTGGGAGTTTACTCATCTGGAAGTTTACTATACCAAAGAAATCACAGGTATAGTCCCTATATGTGTATATATTATACATATCTTTGTGAGATGCATTCCAAAATTTAAGGTACTGTTTAAATGATATTGTTCATCATCATCATCATCATCATCATCATCATCATCATCATTGTCTGTCAATTCATCCATTCATATTATTTGTCTATATATTTCTGTGAATATATGTGTATATAAATACATATACATACAAATATATATATATACAAGCCTCCTTAATACATAAAGATATACATATTTTCACACATATATACATACATTATTTGTTTGTATACATACATAAAATATGTGTATATGTGTGTATGTATTATATACATATGCATACAGACACATTCCCCCACCTAGAGGACTAGGTAGTATAGTGGATAGATCTTTGTTATTGGAGTTAAGAAGGTCTGATTATGAAACTGCCTAAGAAACTTAGTAGCTGAATGAACCTAGGCAAAATCCTCTAATTCACAACAGGGATAGTATCTTCACAGAATATAAAATGAGATTTATATATATATAGATAGATAGATAGATAGATACATATATATATAGATATGTTCATATAAAGTACTTTGTAAATCTCAAAAGATTAGATAGATAATAAATATAGATTTAGGTACTATTATCATCATATGTCAATTCATCCATTCATATTATATGTCCACATTATATAAACATATATATGTAAGTATGTATAAGTGTATATATATATATATATATATATATATATATATATATATATATGAATATATTTGTATATATGTGTGTGTGTGTGTGTGTGTATACTCAGTGTATATACAAGCCTACCTATATGGACAAAAATAAATACATTTTCACATATACGCATATATTATATGTTTTTATACATATATAAAATATGAATGTAGGCATGTATGCATACACAGACACTTTCACCCACCTAGAGGAGACAAGGTAGTTTAGTGGATAGATCTTTGTTACTGGAGTTAAGAAGGTCTGACTATGAAACCTACCTAAGACACTTAGTAGCTCTATGACCCTGAGCAAAACCCTTTAACTCATAAAAGGGGGATAATATAAAATGAGATTTTAGTTATAGATAGGTAAAATATTTTGCAAACCTTATAAGACTAGATAGGTAATAGAGATAGATTTAGATGTAGATACTTTTATCATCATATCATCATCATCATTACTACCTTTTATAGAAGTCCCATTGTGGGTATATGAATTCAATTCAGGGCAGACCTGTTCAAAACTGAATATGACTACATCCCCCCCCCCCCAAGATGAGGCATGCCATAACCACATTTTCATCTGGCTTCATTACAACTTCTCCACCCAAACTTTAATTTTTTTTTAGAAGAGAACCTCAAATTCTAAGCCTTGGTAAAGCCTTAATTTTCTTTCTACATCTGTACAAGATTATTCCAGTGATTTTTGATCTATTAGGGTAATTAAGTACAGCAGTGATTTTTGATCTATTAGGGTAATTAAGTACAACAGTGAATCCATGCTCACTTCTTGCTCTGCTTCACTCACTTTCCAGACTTGCTGCCAGCATCCTTTATCTGCCTTGATGCGCCCTTTCCCTGGGACCTATTCTTTGAATTGGTGGGCACCCAGATTGAAACACCATTTCAGAGGGCTCTGCAGCCATGTTCACATAAGTCCCAGCAGCCTTGTGCCCATTTACTCATCAATATCCCTTTCTGCTCCTCTTTGACTTGTCTTCCCTTATTGGAATATGTTTTCAATGGGTAGTGATAGTATTCTTTGCTTATATTTATATAATAAAATCAAGGCAATGAAATTGACTCTGAGGCAGCTCGGTGGTACAGTGGATAGAATGCCACCCAGAGCCAGGAAGAATCCTCTTCAAATCTGATGATAGATGCATATTAGCTGTGTGATCCTGGGCAAGTCATTTAACCCAGTTTGCCTCAGTTTTTTCATCTGTAAAATGGTCTGGAGAAAGAAAAGGCAAACTATCCCAATGTCTTTACTAACAAAACTCCATGGACATGACTGAAACAACTTGACAAATTGAGGATTAACATAAGCATGATACTTTAGGATATATGTCAGAATTACAAAAACCCAAATTCACAGATTGTTGATGAATGCTAAAGACAGGATATAAGGTTTTTAGCATTTAGCATATGTGCCTAGCACATATAAATATTCTATTTATCTATCTTTCTAATCTATCTCAGTAGCATTTTGTGACAGGACAAATTAAAACCAGAATATTCACCCATTAGTTAAGGAATTGCTAATATATGATGTGGTACATGCTTGTAATGGAATATCAGTGTACTATTAGAAACAATGAAAATGAATAATTCAGAAAATAATAGGAGCACTTATATGAACTCATGCAATATCAGGAAAACAATGTTCATGATGACTAAAACAATAAAAAAGAAAAGAATAATTAAAAAGTCAGAAAAAGAAAGGGAAAATAATTTAAAGGGCTATCCATTAAGCTTTTGAAAAGTCCAAATTGTTGCAAAAAGCATTTTTCCTTCATCAAGTTTCTTCTCCACTTCCACCTATTATTTCTAGTTCTCCCATCTGTGGTAAAGTTTAAGCCCATTTATACAAGAAGAGAAAACTGGACTCAGAGGGAAGGGAACTCAAGAATGAAATATTGAAGATGCACACCAAAATAAATTTTTTTCTTTTTTTTCTTTAATTATTTAGATTTTTTTCACAGTATTTATGCATGAGTAATTTTTTATAATATTATCCCTTGTATTCATTTTTCCAAATTATCCCCTCCCTCCATTCCCTCCCCCTGATGACAGGCAATCCCATACATTTTACATGTGTTACAATAAAACCTAGATACAATATATGTGTGTAAATACCATTTTCTTGTTGCACATTAAGTATTACATTCCGAAGGTATAAGTAACCTGGGTAGATAGACAGTAGTGCTAACAATTTACATTCACTTCCCAGTGTTCCTTCTCTGGGTGTAGTTATTTCTGTCCATCATTGATCAACTGGAAGTGAGTTGGATCTTCTTTATGTTGAAGATATCCACTTCCATCAGAATATATCTTCATACAGCATTGAAGTGTACAGAGATCTTCTGGTTCTGCTCATTTCACTCAGCATCAGTTGATGTAAGTCTCTCCAAGCCTCTCTGTATTCCTCCTGCTGGTCATTTCTTACAGAGCAATAATATTCCATAATCTTCATATACCATAATTTACCCAACCATTCTCCAATTGATGGACATCCATTCAACTTCCAGTTTCTAGCTACAACAAAAAGAGCTGCCACAAACATTACACCAAAATAATTTTAATGAGGAGTAAATATATATAGTTTTCTAAGAGATTTATGGGATTCACAGTCAACTCAACCAATATATAATTTTTTAAATGATGGAATTAAAGTGAGGTAACTAAAGAAAAATAAAAAAGAATAGTGTGGTCCTTTTAGAAGAGTATCAGAAGTGGCAAAATCCTAAATGAGCTGAAGTTGCTGGTGAATGTCAAGGACAACAAAATGGGATTCTTTAAATTTGTTGAGGAAGAGACAGGAGAAGTAAAGTAGAGGTAGCCTTATTATTAGGTAATTGGGATAAATATAACATGATAATGAGAAGGACAAAACTATTAATTTTTTTGGTTATGTGTTTTGTTCCAAAGAAAAATGACCTTTGCTTTGAGAGGGATAGAACAAAAATGGTTAACACAGATTTTAAATTAAAAATAAATTAGAAGCTCATTAGAAAGTACCTATCTGCTTTCATTGAGAACACCAAGGCTGGTGGCCAAGGAGTTAAATTGATAAATTAGTTTATCTGAGCAAGAAACCCTTAATTCAATAATTAGATAGAGGATAATGAACTTAGTATTTCAGGAGAAACCATGAGAATGGCAATGATAATGTCAATTGAAAGAACACTGGAAATGATGAAACTCAATATAGTATCCTTTTAACCATGCTTGGGTCCAAAGAAGAAATAATAAAATGTAACTCTCTGTACCATTTCTTTTTTAGGAATAGGGTGGAACATTGCTATCCAAACATACTTGATTTATCTGTTATTTCCCCTTTCTTCATTTTTTAGGGGTGATGGTGACAAAGAAATGTTGACAAAGGAATATATTCAGAAATGGAAGTGATGTCAAAACTAAAGTCATCAGTATTGTTTTTTAAAAGAAAAGTTGTGAGGGGTGCTTTTTCACACTTTTCTCTGGATCCATTCTGGATGTACAATGTGTCAACATTGTAAGAATTAATAACTAGCTATCTAAATGCATTATAGTAGAAAGAAGAAAAATAAGGGAGAATTAGAGCTATATTGGTAAGAAAAGTTGGAATCTAGAATTCCTAAAGAAGGCTGAAGTCAAACTCTAATAATAAACTTAAAGTTTAATGGACATATATACTAAAGAAGAATGCCCATCCATTGTTTTACAACTCTATCAGAAAAAGCTTTGGAGAAAGAATAGAAGGATGATAGTAGGAGAAACCAGATGGAATGATACCTGCCTAACTCACAGAGAATAAGGGTGTAAGGCCGAAAGTTAAGAAGGACATTTAATATATGGCATTCCTATGCTTTTAAGAGTAAGATGGATAAAATTGAACAAGAAACTTCTCAGATAGAACCCTAAACCAATGCCTAGAATCTGAGATTGTGGGGTTTATATTCTATCATAGGGTCCTGAATGAACTTTCAAATATCAGATAACATTATTGTGTAGAAATGAGAATAGTGCTACAGAACCCCCCCAAAAAGGCTCATATCCTGATTTAATTTTTTAAAAGGAGGCAGGAGGCATCTGTAGCCCATAATTCAGTGAGCTTAATTTCTATTTCACTGATATGCTAAGTACAACTTCATATTTTGACGCACTTTGTGGGTTTTGAGCACCTAGAAGAAGAAAGTGATCAAGAAAAGCCACAATAACTTCATTAAGAACAAGTCATCATTCTAACCTCATTTTATTTTTTGACAAGGAAACCACATTAGTAAATTAGAGAATGCTAATGCCATAGTACAATTAGTTTCAGCAAAGGATTTCATGCCATGTCTGTTGCTATCTTTTTCTAGTATAGGCTACAGTACAGTTAGGTGGAATATATAAGTTGTTGATCGAAACTTAAAGGAAGTCATTAGGGAAGTATTATTGATTCTATTCTGTTCAGCATTTTTATCAGTGACATGAATAAAACCAAAGGAAAGATACTCATCAAATCTACAGGTGACACTAAACTGGAGAAGACACCAATATCCCAGGTGATGGAATTCTGATCCAAACATCTCTCTAGGTTTAAGTATTTGGCCAATCTGAAAAACATATAATTCAGTAAAACTAACATGAAGTTAAGTGTCAAGTTTATGCATAAGGGATGGGACAGATGTAACTAGGAAAGAGTTCTAATAAAAATTTTCTGGGGTTTTTAGTGGATTGCAACTTCAACATAATCTATAGTATGACCTAGAAGATAAACTAATGTTATCTTAACATATTAATGTTATATATAATATGTAATATAAAGGATAAGGGGGGTGATAGCCTGTATATTTTCCTAACCAGACTAAACCTGAGGTATTCTGCTCATTTCCTAATGCCACATTTTAAGAAGAATATAAATAAGTGGAAACCTGTCCAGAAGAGGATTCCAGGATGGTGAAGGGACTGTAAATTATTCCATGTGCAGATTGGTCAGAAGAAATGGGGATACTTGATATAAAGGAGAAAAGACTTAGTGAGAACATGTTAATGGCATCCATGCAGTTGAATGATATTTGAGAGAGTCCTTTGCAAATCTTAAAGTGTTACATGAATACTAAGTATTTAGAGTTAGATAGATGACCTAGTAAATAGTGTGCTAAACCCAGAATCAGGAAGGCTTGAATTTAAATCCAATCTCAGATGCTTAGAAGCTATGTGACTTTGGGTAAGTCTATTTAGCTCAATTTCCTCAACTATATAAAGAGGATAATAATAGCACTTCCCTCCCAGGGTTGTCATGAGCTTAAAATGATCAAATTTTTATAAAGTGATTAGCCATAATTGCTATATTTGTGTTAGTTTTTATTGTTGTTAGCACTGATGGAGTGCCAAGGAAAAGAAAGAATTGGATTAATCAGTTTGGTTCCAGAACTAAATATTAAATGGAAGTTGCAGAGAGGCATACATAGGCTTAACTTTAATAGAAAATTGCCTAATTATTAGAAATGTCCAAAATGTCTCAGAAGATTTTGAGTTCATAAGACCATACTGTTATTGTACAGATATTCTCATTCAGGTTCAGGTTGGACTAGCAATTATTCAAACTGCATATTGGATTGCATAACCATTCTAACTCTCAAATTCTGCCTTTCTGTATTACAGATCAATTTCTCTTTGGTTCCTAAATTTTCTATTAGGACACATGGGTTTTTCCTCTGGCAGTTGAATTCCTTTCAATTTGTTTCAAAAGACATTTAATTAGCACCTATAACATTCATGCACTGTACTAGGCACTGGAAATGCAAGATAGATTATAGAGTATGCTCTCTTAAGGGTTATATTTAATAGAAGATAGGTTAGACACCCAAATTCCTATAACACACATTAAAAAACATTAAACTCAAAGGTGAGTCAAATAGAATGATTTGAGATATAATAAAATCACAGAATTTCAGAGTTGAAAGGAACTGCAATGACCATCCAATCTAACCCTTTCCTGAACAAGAATTCTTTTTACACATAACTGAGGATGGAAGAATGGATTTTTTGAATTGTTTTCCTATATTAAATAAATAGAAAAAATTTCAGAGTATCAAAATTTAGCCAGGCTTGGGATTCAGTTATCCACTTAAGTGAAGTCTTAGGTGCTAGGTCTGGGTGAAAATGGATGTTGATTCCCTTATTTTAAGTCACCATCAGATCAAAAGTCAATTTGTCCCCTATATTTCATATTGGGACTGGTTTGATGGAAAGAACTATGAAAAGAAGACCATGGGCAATAGATAGTGGAAGTTTGGGGCTTTTGTTTTTGGACTTTCTGAGATGTAGTGAACATTTGACCCTTGACTGCAGAATATGGAGTGCTTATCAATCTGAGAAAAATCCACATCACTTGAATGTACATAACAACAGCAATGATGATGAGGAGGAGGAGGGGGAGGAGAAGGAGGACAATGAGGATGATGACAGTGGTGATGAAATCTAGAAAACTACTAATAACAGAAGAGTGATTATTATTTTTAACACATTGAACCTACTGATGCCTCAAAAAACATACAAAACAGTGAAGAAGCCAGATTTTCTGAAAGCAGCTGGAGACAACTCTTGAAGCTCACACTTTTTTTCTTCACTCCCAAGGAAACCAGTGTAAGAAATTTAATTGCAACGTGCTAAATGCTTACTTGCCTAATTATGCTGCTCTCAAGAACATCAAGCACACAAGGATTCAGATTGTGTTTTTGTTTATTTTCCCACCTTATAGCGTTCACCTTGTCACCTTCCATATACTCAGCAGTAGGATCCTCGTAATATTAATAGTATTTATTATTTGTATATCTCTTTAGACTTTAAAGTACTTTACAAAAATCTTATTTTATCCTTAACAAACATCCTAGGAGGTGGGTATTATTACCCCCATTTTACCAATGAAATAATTGAGGTAAGCAACACTTAAGTGACTTGCCTAAGGTGACACAAATAGGGAGTATTTGAGGATAGATTTGAACTCAAGTCTTCCAGAATCTATGTTTGGTGTTCTATTTACTATACTGTCTAGCTGCCTTAATTTAAGTAAGATATTTTTTTTCAAAAGATTGTTATTCAGAAATCTGACACAGATCTACCCAATTACAAACTAAATGCTTACTAATTCTATAAAGAATTAAATAAAGTAAAAAGTAAAAAGGAGCCACTAGGTTGTACCCCAGCACTGGGTGATCTGACTTCAAATCTGACTTCTGACACTTATTAACTGTGTGATCTTGAGTAAGCTAATTAACCTCTATTTGCCTCAGTTTGCTGATCTACAAAATGGAAATCTCCAGGGCTTTTGTGAGCATCAAAAATAGATAATAATTTTCAAGGGCTTAGCAATGCCTGGCACATAGCAACACACACAAAACATATATCATATATTGATAGGTAAAAGAAGACTTAGTTGTTCAACATGGTTTAATTCACTATAATATTATGATATGTATAAGGCACTTTACTAGTTGTTAGTTATAGAATATACTAAAAAGACTCTATCCTCACAGAGCTTAATTCTACTTGGGAAGGAAAGAATTAAAAAAAAATAAAAAGCCAGGTAAACAAATACAGTGAAATGTGAAAAGGCAGGGAGGGCTGTAAACTGGGAAGATTAGGAAAGGCGTTAGTAAAGACTATAATGTTAATTCAGATAGAAAAGCATATTTATAGAATAAATAAAAGTGCTAAGGCCAAATTTGAACTCAGGAAGACTCAATGCCCAGTACTCTATCTACTCTACCCACTTACTTCCTGAACTCAGTAAGGCCCCAGTGCAAATACAAGTTCAAATATTTCCTTAGAATGTGACCCTTGGAAAGTCATATAAATGTCTGTCTTCGTTTCTTCATCTGCAAAATGGAGCTAAAGTTAGCATACACTTCACAGTATTGCTGTAAAGATTATGTGAGGTTACATCTGCAAAATGTTTCTGCAAATCTTAAAGTTATTTTATGTGTATTTATTTTATTCTAATTGTAAAATAGAGGATTAGACTAAAGAACTCTAAATTTCCAATCTGTTGTAAATCAATAATGTTATGATATCTAAGGTTCTTTACTCTAAGTCCTGTGTTTTGTTTGCCATTTATTTTTTGAATAAGGAATGATCTTTGTCACTTAGTGTACACTCTGTGCCTCAAAGACACTATTTTTGCCTGTGCCACGGTTTCCAGGAAATATTGTTCACTTCACATTACAACTCTCAGGTGCTTCTGGGAGGGTGACCTAGAATATCCCAATACCAATTGGTGGAAATATTCAAAATCTCATTGAAGGCTTTCTTCTCAGGACTCCCCATGGAGTTAAGTAGTAATGATTAATTCAGGAAAGCAAATAAGCTCATCAGAATAAGAGCAATTCATATTATTTTTACCTTCCACCCAGTGGAAAGTTCCTATGTCACAAGGATTAGCCAAAAGTGCTGATACAACTAATCAAAATAACTCACATTTGTGTAACAAATTGCTCTGAGTATTTTACCTTAGTCTCAATAACAATCCTAGTATAAATTAAGAAAGTGGAGTTTAAAGAGATTGTAATTATCTTAAATTTAAGAAGAAAAATCAGCTCAGAAATCATCTGGTAAGACAGATACATATTACAAGAGAAGAAACTGACTTCCAACAATGGTAACTGACTTGCTTAGTGTTATATAAGGAGTTAACATTATAGACAGGATTTGAACCCAAGTCTTTTGATTTTAGGGGTTTTATTGTTAACCCTGAATTTTACTACTTCTTCTCAAAGATCTAAAACTTTGTAAGTGAAGAAGAAAGAACTAGAACATGGGTCTCTTGAAATCCAGTGTTCTTTTCACCATTCCAGGATATCTTAGAACTATGATTTTACTGGTTCATAGGAGTGCACTACACAAGGCCACTAGCAGCTTTCCTGTCAAGAACAACATTTTAGTCAATAAAGTCCTAAAGCAGTAGCTGTTCTCCAGCTGTTATTAGCCTTGATGTCAGAGATGAAGCTGTACATTGGTACATGAAGCACCTAACAGCAATATGCTGTGTACACAACAGGTGTTCCATAAATGATTGTGGAAATATCTGTTAGGGTAAACAACTCAGTTGGAATGAAGATGCTTTGAAGCATTGTCTTTTATATTCTTTTTTTTTTTCCTTTTGGTGCTTTTGTAAATGTTTTTTACCCTGGGATAAGAAAGCAGATCCATTAAATTGTCAATATTGTTGACTACAAACTATATGGGGTGACCAGAGCTCAAAACAGCTCACAGACACAACCAACAAGATTTGAAAAGACAAGATTCAAGTAATATAGTTAGAAAGATGGGAATAATGATAATATGATTGTGGTCAGAGTAGGCTTAAAAGTAACTTAATCTTTTAAGCTTTCAATGTCTTTAAAAGTACTCTTATGATATATATATATATATATATATATATATATATATATATATATATATATATATGTATATATATGTATGTGTAAAATTTAGATAGAACAATCCTCTAAAAATCTATTTGAAAACCCATCTCTAAATGCTAGTTTACTATGTCTTAAGGCAGATTGTTTCTAGGACCCTGGACAACTCAATGAGCAACTATTGTAAGATTTCCCTTTACATATTTTCTTCTCTATTCGAGTAGGACTGTTCAACTGGCACTGCCATTCATTCCTGCCACCCACTCCAGATGTTATTCTCTAGCATTGAAAAGGCAATTTGTGATAATTCTGATTATATAATAATAATCTTTTCATGGTAAAGTCTTGTTTTCCGGTCTTACATAGAAGCTGCTAGGTTCTATATCCCTTTCTCATTGTTCCTTTTTGGAGTATCATCATGACTGTAAGATATCAATGTAGGAGACACTTAATTCAAATAAACTAAATCATGTAAAGAAGGCTCTAGCATAGCATTGTATATTAAATAGTTATTCCTATATGGATTATCCAAATTCTAGAAGAGATAAGTGGATGTCAAGCATTTAAATGAAAATCAACCTCTTATACAGAATCAAGTATTTTTATGGTGCAAAAATAGGTTACAAACTACTGAGTCAAAAGGAAGAGTCAAAATGTGAATTCTAAGAATAAAAAACTGAAGGCTAAAATTTAGGCAAATTTTATATAGTAGTGAAAGTAATTTAAGTTAGTAAAAACTTCCCTTTAAAGCCTCCCTCTGTTAAAAGCAGAGCAGCTGCTGAAATTTTGATCTGATTTGCTGATAATTTTATCCTTCCTTAGCTGGAGGAACTGCTGTTCAGTATCTATCCTGAGTAAGGAGGAACTAAGTGATTAGGTAGAAATGATAGGAATTTTGAAAAGGATTACACATCATATTAGGGTATGTGGTAAATAAAGAGTAATAGAAATAGTCCAATGAATAAATTTGGGCGAAATTCCCTAGAAATTCAGAGAGCAAAAGATTCTCATAGCCTAGACTAGACTAGACATTAGACTAGTGAATTTGGGTCAACTGGGGTAAGATCTTCTCAAGATGATGACAAGCACAAAAATTACTCTGGGGGGGGGAAGGAAAACTCTAAAAAGAAGCAAATAGGTATGCACAGTGAACTTATCAAAAAGCACAGATTTTGAAAAGAATTATTTAGATGAACGTATGAACAGATAGCTGGAGAGCAGATGCCAGCAATGATTGAGGAATCATGAAGCATGCAAAAAGTGCCCCCAAACTGAAGAAACCATGATACAAATTATTGAAAAGGTAAAGAGCATGGATTCTATAATTTCTAGCATGGTGAGGTTGGCTTTGACTTTTGGAAAAATTTGGAACCTTTCATTAAAGAGTCCATTAGTGTGCACTTAGGAAAGGACCTGGCAATCACAACAAACCAATATAAAGTTAGCAAGACCAAGTCATGGCAGACTATGTTCCTTTCCATTTTTGAGAGTTACTTAACAGCTGTATTAGAGGAATTATCCAAATATAGTATACCTATATTTCAGCAAACCTTTTGACAAAGTATACTACTATGTGCTTGTGTATAAGATGGTGTGATGTGGGCTAAATGAATGGACAAGATTAATTTTGTACAGCAAAATAACTGTATGGACATGTATACATATATTGTATTTAGCTTATACTTTAACATATTTAACATATATTGGTCAACCTGCCATATGGGAAGGGGTGGGGAGAAGGAGGGGAAAAGTTGGAACAAAAGGTTTTGCAGTTGTCAATGATGAAAAATTGCCCATGCATATGCCTGGTAAATAAAAACTATAATAAAAAATAAACAAATAAATGAACAGACAACCAGGTAGATTTTAAATTAATTGGAAGCTAGAATTCATTTTTGCCCAATTAATCTAAATAAAACTGGAGGGGAGTATCTAGTTGGAGTGCCCCAGTGCTCTGTAATTGGCCTTTTTATGTTTGTTTGAATGAATGTTAGATGAAGAAAGATATGGCATCTCTATAAAATATGAAGATGACAGAAATCTAGGGGAGAACAATAATACATTGAATGATATAGCTGAAGTCCAAAAAATCTACATAGATTAAAATTGTGAACTAAATCTAATAAAAAGAAATGTAATAGGGATACTTTCAAAATTCGACACTTTTAATTTCTTTAAAAATAATATTTATGGGGGAAATGGAATAAGCATTTATTATACTATATGCCAATTACTATGATAAGCACTTTACAAATATTAACCAATTTGAGCCTCACAACAACCCTGAGAAGTAGGCGCTATTATTATCTTCATTTTATAATTGAAGAAACCGAGGTTTCCTTATCAAGGATCATAAAGCAAAAAAGCATCTGAGGCTTGATTTGAATTCAGGTATTTCTCACTCTAGTCCAACTATTTTTCCACTCTGCCACTTAGATGCTTATGGGCAGGAGGAGGAAGATTTGGGAAAATAATATTTCTTGTACTAAAAAAAAAATACTTGAATTCAGTAGTTGAAGGAACTTTAATTAACTTGGAAATGAGAAGACTTGGTGGTGGGTAGTTTGGGATAGCTGCTTTTTAAGTATTTGAAAAGGGATCATGAGGAAGGAAAATTAGACTTATTCTTCTTAGCCCTAGAAGGCAGAACTAGGAAAAATGGTTGGATGCCTCAGATCTCAGGCTTTAGTTCAGTATCAAAACTTTCTAGTAATTCATTTTTTTCCCAATGATAAAATAGACTCAGAAAGTGAAAATTAGTATTGAGCTTTCTAGATCCTCAAGCTCTGTGACTCGTTAAGAGAGTACCAAACAATAGTCAGGACTTAAAGATGAAGTCAGGCTGGAGGCTACTATAAATTAATAGAGGGAACCCACATTAAGTCCAATAAGAAGGGGAAAAAATTAGAAGTAAAGTCAAGAGGCCAGGAAATAGTATCTTGGGCAAGTGATCAGTCTGAAGAAATTCCTCATTTCCTAGTGTGGATCCTTCATTATACACATGAGGGGGGTCTCAGAAACAATAATCTATCATTATTAGTCAAATTTTTTCACCTCTTGATTTCTAAAGGGAGCTACTGACTCAAGTTCGTGCTGGTCTCTGACTTCCTCTACTTTTCCCACAAGGGAAAGAGTAACAGACTTATATTTTCCACAGAGCCCCCCATGTTTTGTATAGTCTGTCCTGGCACCAGCTCTGTGACACAGAATTCATGGAGATCAAATAAGATACATAAATGGAGCAATAGGAAGTAGAAACAGAACCAGAAGTAGAGGATATAAGCAGATGTGTAAAGCACAATATACATGGAAAGAGGAAGCAACCAGGAATATATTTTTAGCATGACTTGTTACAAATATGTATATTTTATCCCTAAAATTCTCTACTCCATGAGTTATATTTATGGTGTGTAGATTTTTAAAAAATCATTTGAAAGATCAAATTCATTTTTGACCAATTAATCTAAGTAAAACTGGAGGGGAGTAGCTAGTTGGAGTGCACCAGTGCTCTATAATTGACCGTATTATGTTTGTTTGAATGAATAAGTCACATATATTATAGTGTGAAACTCAAAGCCTCTCCTACTTGGTTTTAATTTGGGGAAGGGGGAAGAGAGAATTGTTTTTCAGAGTTTGCCTGGGGTGCTGTAATACATTTTCCTTGATCTGGAAGGAAGGGAATTCCTTGGCTACTACAGTTTAGGAGAAGGCCCTCAGCTCCCTGGCTGAGAGTAAGTAGAATGCTCACAAGTATACTATATCCACTGAAAGGCTACATCAGTATGTCCCCAGTGATGATGTCCAACTTCTTTTAAGCTATAGTATATTCTTTGATAGCTTCCTGGTTTGCAAGGGAGTACATCATCACAGCTAAGGATGGAGTCAAACTTGTTCCTTCATACTTCTGATCTTATAGTATTAAAACTTTGAAGCTATATGGGTTTAATTTTTACAATCAAAGGTTCTGATAAAGGTCTCATTTACAAAATATATAGAGAATTGACTCTAATTTATAAGAAATCAAGCCATTCTCCAATTGATAAATGGTTAAAGGATATGAACAATTTTCAGATGAAGAAATTGTAACTATTCTTGCCATATGAAAAGATGCTCCAAGTCATTATTAATCAGAGAAATGCAAATTAAGAGAACTCTGAGATATCACTATACATTGCTGGTGGAATTGTGAATACACTCAGCCATTCTGGAGAGCAATTTGGAACTATGCTCAAAAAGTTATCGAACTGTGCATACCCTTTGACCCAACAATGTTACTACTGGGCTTATATGCCAAAGAGATCTTAAAGAAGGGAAAGAGACCTGTATGTGCAAGAATGTTTGTGGCAGCCCTTTTTGTAGTAGCTAGAAACTGGAAACTACATGGATGCCCATCAATTGGAGAATGGCTGAATAAATTGTGGTATATGAATATTATGGAATCTTATTTTTCTGTAAGAAATGACCAACAGGATGATTTCAGAAAGGCCTGGAAAGACTTAACATGAACTGATGCTGAGTAAAATAAGCAAGACTAGGAGGTCATCATCTACTTAAACAACAATACTATATGAAGATCAATTCTAATGGACATGGCCATCTTCAACAATGAGATGAACCAAATAAGTTCCAATAGAGCAGCAATGAACTGAACCAGCTACACCCAGTGAAAGAACTCTGGGAGATGACTATGAACCACTACATAGAATTCCCAATCCCTCTATTTTTGTCCACCTGCATTTTTGATTTCCTTCACAGGCTAATTGTACACTATTTCAAAGTCTGATTCTTTTTGTACAGCAAAATAACTGTATGGACATGTATACATACACTGTATTTAATTCATACTTTAACATATTCAATATGTATTAGTCAATCTGCCATCTGAGGGAAGGGGTGGGGGGAAGAGAGGAAAAGTTGGAACAAAAGGTTTTGCAATTGTCAATGCTGAAAAATTACCTATGCATATATTTTGTAAATAAAAAGCTTAATTATAATAAAAAATAAACTATATGGTTTTAGTATAAAAATTGCTTCCATTATCATAATATGCCCTATGTCTTCTGACAATAATCCACCAAAGTGTTTTCCTTGGCAATAAGGGACTTCTGGACAGCAATCAGATCCCCTAACACTTTTTCACAGAGCACATCATGGCCATTATTGGTTTCTGAATAAGGTCTAGAGGTTAAGTTGAGGGAGAATAAGGAAATAGTCAATAACTTTGATTTCTTGGCAGTACATTCTCACTAGGTCTTCACTCAAACACATTTCTTTCAAACAAAGCCCTCTGTGCAATAATCCCAAATATAACAAAGGGCAGTATATCCATGAAATCAGTTTAACTCTTAATATGAAATATCAACAGGAGTGATTGTTGCAGTGAATCATAGATTGAGGACAAGAAACTTTTTGTCAGACAAGAAATCAATAGTGATAATAATGATTGACCTCATTCACAACTCTGGTCTAACTGTGTATAATTGCTCTATAATTATACAGGCAGAGGAAAAAAAAACATGATTTAAGATTTGAATGTCTTTAAAACCAAAAGGCTAGATAGATCTTCAATTAGAATGATTTAAATGTAACTCTGCCAGACTTCAAAGGGATGGATTAGATTTATTAATTCTGTTAACATTTATTGACTAAGTACCCCTCTGCACCCAGAAAACTTCGTGGTTAGTTAGTATCTCTACATTTTTGGAAAAGAACTTTTGTGTAGGCTAGTAACAGAAGATAAGTTCAGAGAGATATATTAGGATATGATTATTGAATCTTTACACATACGTCTAAAGTTGTTTAGTATTTAATCCTGACTTTCAAGATGTTTACATTTTCTTTAGAGAGACAAAACATGCACATATAAAACATCTTAAATGATCATTTAAATTTATATATTTCTTTTAAAGTTTTATAAGGAAGTGCTTCAAAGTCATAATTAGAGAACTGGTCTCAAAACCAAAAAATATGAGTTCAGGTATTGCCTCTGATATATACTAGCTAAGTGAACTTTGGCAAGTTAATGAGTAAGGGAAAAAGGAAACAAGCATTTATTAAGTGCCTAACATGTTACTGAAAAATACATGCAATAATAGTAGTCACTTAATAAACATAGTAGGCATTTAATAAATGCTTGTTTTCTTCCTTATTTATTCAATGATTTACCCAAGTTCGCTTAGCCATTGTAAGTCAGAGGCAGTACTTGAACTCATATTTTCTAGTTTTGAGACCAGCTCTCTAATTATCACTTTGAAGTACTTCTTAATAAAACTTTAAAAGTAATATATAAATGATCATTTAAGATGTTTTATGTACATATATCTTGTCTCCCTAAAGAAAATATGTTGTATACAATAATTCTAATATTGTGTCAAGAACTAGTTTGAGCAAATAAGTTATTTTGACTATTATAAACACCCAAATTAATTATAAAAACATGTGAGGAGAAACACTATGTGCATCATAAGAAATGATAGAATTATTTATAGAAGGATTTTACATAATATGTCCATGTGCATGTATGTGTACATATCTTTGTGTGTATGTAAACATATACTCATATACAGGTATTTGTGTCTAATGGTAACTGTCTCAAGGATGGGGATAAGCAGGGAAGAAAAAATAGGAAAAAAAATTACATGATAATCTTGTTGTATTTTGCAAGTTGTACATGGTGGATTTATAGTTTAATGTACAATCTTTTCAAATAATGCAAGATTATGGAAATGCTTGTTTTATTCAATGAATTAAATTTTTTTTTCAAAGTGCCTACTGTGTCCTAAGTATTGTTCTAAGCCCTTTGATCAATCAGTCTACAAATATTTAAGTACCTACTATGTTCTAGAAGACATTATGCTAAGCCCTGGGAATAGAAATCAAAATAAAAACAGACAAACCCTGACCTCAATTGAAGTGCCCATAAGACAAAGGCTAAAGGAAGGTACCTGGCTCAAGGAGATGTTAAGTGCCAGAGAAGTCTAAAAACAATGTATGTGCTGGGAAACAGGGAGAAAAACTATATTGGATGCCTTCCTGGAGCTCAAGATCCTTCCTTTACAAATATTATCACATTTGATCTTCACAAAAACTCTGGGAAGTATATGCTATTATTAGTCCTATTTTAGAGATGAAAACCTGGGGAAAATAGTGTTAAGTGACTTGGCTAGGGTCATACAGCTAATGTGTCTGGAGTTGGATTTAAATTCAAATATTCTTAACTCCAAATCTAAAACCTTATCATCTATGTCAGACATGAAAGCAATTAGACTAGAAGGTCAGGAGATTGCTGTATTGTACACATGTATATACATCACGTCTCTCAGTGCTATCTAGGTAACTTTAAAACTTTAAATTTCCCAGAATGTACTGACCTCTACTTGCAGAGATAATTTCTATTTGAAAATTCCTCTGCATATGAATTTCTATGCCTAATCATTATTTCTATCCTTTCAAAAGTCTACAAAATTCATTTCTTCATAATAATACTTTGAGTCAAGTAGTACAAGTAATATTATCCTCATTTTTCAAATAAAGAAACTGAGGATGTACAAGCTTGAATTACTTATACATAGTCACACAAAAATGGAAGAGATTGAGCCTAGAAATCATTTTTATTTCTGTCAGCATGGTATAATATATGATTAAAAGTTGATTTGTGAATGCTAAGAAAGAAATGAGTGCTCAATAAAAGGCAGCATTACCTCAACCAGGGCAGGTCATGATAGCCTAAGAAAAAACAAACAACCATTTTTAGAAGGAGTATAAATATCATTAAAGTTGTATGTGACTCTAACAAAGGGATCAGCCATTCATATAGTAGAGACACAAAATAACATATGGAAGCCTATGTGCTCTATTGGTATATACACAGAATGTTGGAAGTTCTAAAGCACAGCCCAGAACATTGAATAGAAGCCCTCTGAAGAACTCCTGGTAGGGCATGAGCAACAGTTGTTGAAATTTTATCTGCAGACCTTGAAGAAAAATAATCAGATTGATGGATTATAGATTCATTGAAACATGAAAGCAAGTAGACTAGAAGGGCAGGAGATTGCTATATATGTTTACTTACATTTTCAGAAAACTTATGACAAAAAAATCTTATACAATTCTTATCAACAAAATAAAGAGATCTTGATTAGATATCAGTAGAGTTGGGTGGATATACAATAGATTGAATAACTAATCCTAAAGTGTAGTCATTAAATTGTTGATATCAACTTAGATGAACATCTCTAATGCAGTGCCTTGGATCCATCTTTGATACTGTGTTTTTCAACAATTTATCAGTGCTTAAGATGAAGGCCAGAAAGAATGTTTACTAAATTTACAACTAAGTCAAAATTACAAAGAATAGCTAATATGGATAGCAGAGCTAGGAAACAAACCTATTTTGACTGGCTAGGCCAATGGGTTGAATTAATAGAATGAAATTTAATAGGAATAAATGTAAATATGTGCAATTTGGCTCCAAAAATAAATATCTTAAAAACAAGAGGAGATGTGATGAGACAAGAATTCTTTAAAATGATCTTGGAGAAGTTTTTAGTTAATTGATAAGTTCAATATGAGTCAACAATGGATCATTAGTGTAAAAATGTATTGCTATCCTCTATTTCATTGAGTGCCTTAATGTCCAGTATGAACGAGGTAGCAGGATCATTAGTCTCTTCTCTAGTCAAGCCACATCTGAAAGGTTTTTTCCAGTCCTGAGCATTATTTTTTGAACAAGAAATTAAGAAGTTGCATCTTTTATGGAGGAAGGTGAGAAGATTGGAGAAACTGCCATCAGTATATCAGTTCATGGAGTTAGAAAGGCTTAGTCTGGAGAAGAACAGATTTAAAGAACAAATTACAATTGTTTCCAAGATTGTAAAGAGTCTTCACTTGAAAGAAGAATTAATCATTTTTTTTTCAGCTTAGCCCTAACTAACAGAAGTAGGAAGGGGAAGTACAAATTGCAAAGACCATAACTTATGCAAGTGGAAAAATATTCCTAAACAATTAGAACTATCCAAGGCCATAATAGAATGCCTTGGGAGATAATGGGATTCCTCTTCATTTGAGGTCTTTAATGAGAGATTAGATGGTCCCTTTTTAATGATGTTAAAAAAGATATTCTAAGACTTTTTACAGTATGGAACTATATGGCCTCAAGTGTTCCTTACAACTTTTGAAACTTGTGATTCTGAGAAAGATTATTGTCAAGATTTAAATCTGAGTTCCCTGTGTGACCACGATCAGATCTTTTGGGGCTGACATATTAAGGAAGGCTTCATAAGGGAGGTTAGAGGGAGTAAGTCCACGGAAGATCTGAACAGGGGTGTAAAGCATTCATTTGAATAGATTGATCAATGGAAGCAAGTAAAACATTCCATGTATGACAAAAAGCTATATCCTGAGAATATTTCTTTTAAGAGGTGGATTTTGTCAGTCTTAAAAGTTACAATTATAGATTGACAAGGAAGAGGGGAGAGATGATTGAAAAAAAAAACATCAAATAATCTGGGATAGTGGAGTTTTTGTTCAGTGAAGGGTAAAAGGTTTTCACTGTAATTTCTTGGGCAGAGGAGCTAAAATGAAATCATTAAATTCAGCTACTTCTCATCATGAAATCCAAGATGGTGGCATCCTTATTTGAGAACTATGCTATAGACTCAACCTCAGGCATGATTTGTGAAAAGTGTTCATCAAATCCCTATGAATTCATCTATCTATCATATATAGGCACTCAAATATTAAATAATAAATTCCTGAAAATTGAGGACACTCCTAAATTAAGGTCAGTAAATCAGCCTTTTACCTCCTGAGGCTAGAATTGTATGTAGATGGTCCAGTTTTTCCCTAATGAAAGAAATCAATCTGGAGAAAAACCAAAGATGTTAAAGCAATTTAATTTTTTTTCCTGGATAACTCAGCCTCATTTACAGCCCTCAGCCAATGTTTCCATAATTTAGAATTATATATTACACAGTTACCTTTGGCAAGTAAATGTAATTCATTTAAACATAAATATCTTTAAGTATCAATAGTGGTCAAAACACTGTTATTCTCCATTCTTGGCACTAGACAAAATACAAAGTTTTAATATAATAGGGCTCCAAGACTTTTGGAGCTCACCATCAGGTAAGATGTGACATATTCATAGTTAGTGTAGATATAATAAATACATAACAAGTAGAGCAGAAAGATATGAAATAAAGTATTCTCCTAATATCTTAAAAGAAACAGGACTATTGACAAAGAGGAGCTAGAATATGTCATAGTAGAAATAACATCGGACTTGAATTTCAAAATATGAATAGAAACTCAACAGGCAACAGTAAGGAGGAAGTGAACTATTTCAGACTGACATCACAGCTTGATCAAAGGCAAAAAGATGAGAAATTAAATTGTATGAATTAGAGTAGGATCTTAGTCTAGTTTGGCTGGGCATTTAGCCCAAATATCTTTAGCCCTGATTATCAAATTATTTGAAATGTGTCACCTAAGGGAACTATTGATTTACAAAGCTTTTCTTTTGTGGTCTATTGTGAACCCCTGCTTAAAATAGCCTTGTAAAGACAGTTGACAACTGGCTAAATTTAGGGGTAAAAAATGGGAAAAGTCTATTGGCTAGTATTTTCCTCTATCTGCAGAGAAATATGGCCAATTTGATGTCTTACAAAGAGACATGATGATACAAATAAGGAGCAAAGATACCTCTAGATCTGACAGAAATATTATTCACTTAATTTCAGTGCCAGAAAAGATCCACACTCAGGGACAAAGGAATAATAAATATGAAAATATACTTTAAAATATAAAGATGACAAAGTTCTAAAAAGTACATTTTACAAGTCTACATCTGGCAAGTGACCCAAAGGAAACAATCCTCAGAAAAATGACTGCTACAACAGTATGTTGTACAACAGTATACCTCAATTATATTTCTGAAGAGCCTTTAGGCTCCTTCATTGTCACCCCATTCATAGTAGAAACAATAGAACCAATATTCATGTACTAAGCATTTACTAAGATCTATCCCTTTGCTAAATATGGTGAAAACAAATATAAACAAAGAGAAAAATAATACATATCCTCAAATAGTTTATATTATGATAAGGGAAAATAACACAGAAACAGCAGCTAAGTGGTTCAGTGGATAGAGCCCTGAAGTCAGAAGGACCTGAGTTCAAATTCGGCCTCAGACATTTACTAGCTGTGTGACTTTGGACATGTCACTTTACCCTGTTTGTCTCAGTACCTGATCTATAAAGAGAAGGAAATGACAAAAGCACTCCAGTATCTTTGCCAAGAAAACTCCAATTGGGATAATGAAGAGTTGGAGCTACTTGACATGATACAACAACAGCCAGCACTGTGCTAAGCATGGAAGATACAAATAAAAGCAAAAAGAAAGAAAAGTGAATACTCTCAGATTGATTATTTTCTAATAGAAGATAGCACATGAAAGGAGATTGGAATGGAATAGAAAAGAAGCTATGTGTGCAGTGGCACAGTAGCAAAGGCTAATATGAGTCAGAAGCAGAATCAATAGTGGAAATGAAGGATGGCTGACCTTGGCTCCTGCACAAAATACAAAAATCTAGGAAGAACTCACCAATAAGAGGGAGGATACAGGGTGGAGGAACACTCCAAGGTGAAAAGGTCAGAGGCACTTCCAAACTGGAAAGTTAGCTGAGGCCTAACGGTGAAGTCTGGAAATGGGAAGCAGAGTTAGGAGAAGAAAAGAACAGAGCAAATTGAGGTTGATGGACAGATCATTGTAGTGATTTGGGTGACTTCTTTAAGGAATTTCCCAGCATATCATACCCAAGCGTGACATTATAAATAACAGAATGAGATTTTAGGAGAACCAAAGCTAATAAAGGCACTTTCAGAGAATTAATCAAATAACAAAATATCCCTTGAGATATTCCCAGCTCTATTGGAGTACAGAAAAGAGAGACATGTTCTTGCTTACATAGAACTTACAATCTAACTACAATGGCTATATTTATAAAGAACTTAAAGATTTGCAAAGTACTTTTCTTACATTATCTCTTTTGATCTTTAACATACTCTTGGGATGTAGTTGCTGTTATTATTCCCATGTTGAAAATGAAGAAATTGAAGTTCAGAGAGTTTATGTGACTTGCTCAAGAGTAAACTATTAATAGGGAGTAAAACAGAATTTAAATGCAGACCTTCCTGACTCCAAAGCCCAGCAATCTATGCAATAGGGCATGCTGCTCCTCAAGTTGGGGGAAGAAGTGTAATGTATGTATCTATATATGTATACACGGTGTCTCAAAATTCAGGGCAATTTTTTAAGTTAAATTTAACTTAAAACTGCATTGACTTTGTATTTATTTATCTTTCTGTCAGTCTATCTATCTATCTATCTAATGTGTCTAATTATTTGCCTATCTTTCTACAATAGATCTAGCCATTCATTCTTCTATCTGCATATATATATATACATATATATACATATATATATGTATATATATATACACACATATACTCATATATATATATGCATACATATGGTATTTCATATATAAATATATATAAATAAATATATACATATAAAGAATATATGTGTGAATAAAATATATGTATATAAGTGTGCATATCAAAAGAACCATATTGTATATAGATATTATATATATATATAAACCTCTTAGAGAAGTATATATTATTTTAAAATATACAAACATACATATATATATGTATATATGATACTTTAAAAATAAAATATAAATTCCCTGATTACTTGCTCTGATTGTTGTAGAAGAGATTCTTTGTCCAGTAGGGGTCAACTTAGTAGCCTTTGAGATTCCCCTACATTCTGAAATTCTAGGATACAGATGAGGAGACTAAAGTCTGCTCAGAATTTAAATAATTTGCTGAAACCACAAAGCTACTAAGTTAAAGACTTAGGATATTAAACTGAGTCTATCCGAAGACCAAAGGAATTGAGTCAAGTAAGACAGAGAGGTGGAGAATAGTCAAAAATGCAGGAATAAACTCAGAAGCAATTGTTTTATTTATTTTTATTTTTATGAGCCAGAGGACTAGAAACAAATATAAACTTGTAAGATTTCAAGTAAGAGATATGAGAGGATTTCTTCTGCTTGCAGATATGGGGGATCACGAATGTGGAACATTTCATAGGGTGTCAGACTTATATTGCTCAATTTTACTTAACTTTTTTTTCATCCTCTTCTAAAAATTCTTTATTACAAGGCATGACTCTCTGGGAAGGGATAGGGTCATGGAGACAGCTGAGAATGAGAATTAATCTGAAAATAAAAGTTGCCAAGAGCTTAAGAAATAGAGGAGAAGCTTACTTTGGAGAGAAGAGAAATATTTTTTTTTCTTCTGAGGCTTTTGAAAAAGGAGAGAATAAGTGCAGAGACAGATATATGTTGACATGAAGATGAGGTGAGATCACAAACCTGCCACTGGATAGCTTTTATTTTTTTCAATAAGGCAGAAGATAGATTTATCTGTTTATAATGAGAATAGAAAGTTTAAACAAACAAACAAAAAAAAAACAGTTTCTGTAGCCACATTGAGAAATAAACATTCTTTTTGTTTAAGTGAGTCTAGTGATTTTTAAACCTTTTTATTACTATAGGTAAACTTAAAATTTAGCTTACTCACCTCTCACTGGTTTATGTTTATACACTTGATCATCTGCCAGGGATGTAGCTGAAAAACCTGAGGTCTCCAGCTGCCTACACCTTTAATGACACCCCCAAGGAGATGTAAAAGCCCCTGCTGGTTCTATGGAAGTTACAACTATTCTCATCAGATAAAAGCACTTTTAGAACCTTTTAGAACCTCTTTGGTATCAATTAATCAGTCATTAGGATACTGATAGCTCAGAAGCTGGTTTAAAAATATGGGAAAGCCTCTACTGTTAATTGACTAATCTTGGATAACTTCACATCTTGAAAATGTTGTACTTCTCCTATACATCTTTTCCAGCTCCTGGCACTCTAATAGCTAAATATCTGGATGAAGAGTCTGGCTAATGTTCCTTGAGTAAGACTACAAGGATGAAAAGTAAAGGGAAACTCAGAGATCATCAAGGCTGACTCCTTCATTTCATTAAGAAAAAAATTAAAGCCCCAAAGGGTGACCAAGGTAACACATGTACCATATAGAAGAGCCGAGATGTGAGATCTGGTTCTAAGAACCTAAAGCCAATGTTCTTTTCACCATGATGCCTTATTTAAGCACCAAAGTTTTATCACTATGTATTTTTCCTGCCACCAAAAAAATGGGAGTTGAGTCTGTTAGCACCATTACATTTTTAAATTGAAATTTATTTTTGTTATAAAATCTCTCTCCTATCTCCTCAGCCCCTTTTGAGAAAAAAAAATTAGAAATTCCTATCACAAACATATAATGTTAAGGAAAACAAATTCATATATTGGTCATAAAAAAAAAAAAGATTCCATCTGCACCTTGAGTGTACAACCTATCAGTAGTGAATTGTGTGTTTCATTATCATTATGAGTCCTGATAGCTATTCATTTATTGTCTCTTGAGCATAAAGTGGAAAGGACATTCTTGGTCTAGAGAAACAAAAACAACAACAAAAAGAAGATAAGAAAAGGAGAGGGGATAGCAGATGAAAGAAAAAAGAAGGCATAGAGACCAAAAACAAACAAAAAAATACCCATAGACCAGAGACCAAGTAGCACGATAGACTAGAAAGAAAACAACACAAGAGAGAAAAATCAGCATGAATAGACAAAGAAGATTATATAATCAGAAATTTTGGAACTGGAAGAGACCATAGATGCCATTGTGTCCATATGGCCTGTTTTACAGATGAAGAAAGAGAAACCCATAAATTTAAATGATTTATGAAAGGTCACATAAGTAGAAATCACAATGGGTAGGATCTGAACTCAAGTTCTCTAATCCCAGAGTCAGTGTTCTCTCCCTATACTACACAGCTCCCCAGGTGCCCACTGGAAAGAGACAAAAATAAAAATTCTCCTTGGCTTTTTCCCAATATACAGGTCCCTAAGTGAGAAAATGAGATGAACAGTGGGGTCAGCTAGCTTTTCTATCACAGCTGTAACAGGTGAGTTGGACTCCTAAACAACTAGATCAGAGGGCCCAGGAGCCATACACATTATGGTTATTCTTTTATCTGAGCCTACAGGGTCATGTGAATTGATTTTCCATTTAATTGACTGCTTGTAGGGGTTATTTGAGAGAATTAAATGCACATAAGTGGCATATTGACAGAAGACTGCTGCTTGAAGCAAATTGTAGGAATCTTAAGTGTTGTTTTTATTAGATCATAGATTCTAGACATTGGGTTTTTATTTTTATTGTTCCTATAGGAACACATTGTCAAAATTATATTGAAAGGAAATTGATATACAAATATTTTCTTTATATCTTTTAAGAATTCCTAAGCATAAAGAAAGTTAACCTTTATTTTCCTAAGAGTTTCTGAAGACATTTTATTCTTTATTGCAACTTTCAAGATATAGAGAATTTCTTGGTTTTTTGTGTGTGTGTTTTTTGTTGTTGTTGTTGTTGTTGTTGTTGTTGTTGTTTACATGAAAAATGCAATTTGAACTTCATTTGTAACTAATCTAATTCAATGCAACCTAATACAATCCAATGCAATTCAATCTCATCCTATACAATCAAATCCACCAAATATTTATGTGTAAGGTTGTGCTAAGTGTGGGATGTATAAAGATAGAATGAAAAGTAACCCCTGTCTTCATGGAGTTTTTATGATTATAATAGTAGCAGGGTTTTGTGGGGAGGATAAAGAAAAATGACTACAGTCTCTCTCTACCAATTTTTTATTTATTAGTTTATATCATCATGTACATCCTTCTTGCCCCTCACCAATCATCCCTTTTTTGCTCCCTCCTACTTCTCGGTGGTTCTGAATTTATTATAATGTGATATAGGTACCAATAAACTGGTTAAGAGTGTTATGTTCTTTCTCATGCCCTTTACATGGTTGAATCACTTTAAAAAAATATATTGATGCTCACATATGTGTGTGTATATACATATATATATATATATGTATATATATATATAATATATATATATATAAGTGTTATGACTGTGTTAGTACCCTGGATATCTTAGAATCAGCCAGAGTCAGGATAAGCAAAAGTCTTTATTCTAACCAATCTAACCAATGCCACACAGGATGATGATCAGCTGCAAGAAAGAATTAAAATCTAGGTAATTAATTGATTGAATGAACAGTGTTAATTGCTTCACTATTACCTTATCCCCTAATTCTAGCAGGAAATTTCCAGAACAAATATAAGGCAAAACCTTAATTATTAAATCCTTTTCCTGAATGTTACCACTACCATTATCACCATCCCTTCCCCTACCACTACTACTACACTACCACCATCATCATTCTTATTTACAAAATATTTTAAAATTTACTATGTCTCATGGCATGTGTAAGAGATCTGAGATAAGAGAGATCTCTCAGTTAATGTGAAAAAGTAGTAAGGCAATAGTTAAGTGGTCAAAGGATATGAAGTTTTCAAAATAAGAAGACAAATTATTAGCAATCATATGAAAAAAAGTTTCAAATATCTAAAAAATAAGAAAAATGCAAATCACAAGCACTCAAGTTTTATTTTATACTTAGCAAATTGGTAAAGATGACAAAAATGCAAATAGTTCATATCCTTTAGGAAAATAGTCACACTGATGTTCTATTGGTAAAACTGTGAATAAGTCATTCTGTTTTGGAAAGCAATTTAGAATTATATGAAAAAAAAAAAAAAAAACTTTCAGCTCAGAGATCTCCCAAATGCATCTCCAAGGAAGCCATAAAAGAAACTGACTCACATTTATTTATTTATTTATTTAACAAATGAGAGTTGAATGATAGATTAAAAAATATACCAAAATATTTACATTAATACTTTTTTATGTTGATCAAAACCAATAAACAAAGTTGGTATTTAAGCATTGGAAAATCACTGAACAATTTGTGGCATATGAATGTAATGAGGAATTAGAGAGCACAATGGATAGAGAGCTGGTCTTGAAGCCTTAGCTTCCTCATACAAAAAAAAAAGAGGAAATTGGACCAAATGACCTCTAAGGTACCTTCCAGCTCCAAATCTATGATTCTATGAAATTATGAATCTAGAATGAGGTAAGATGAAAAACAGCATGAAACAGGGAAATGAGAAAGCATTCATGTCTTTTTCAAGCTGAGGATTCTCTCTCTTGGGCCCTAGAAGAGAAACGCAAATATGCTGATGCTAATGTGGCATGTCTGGCCAGCTGTAGCAAATATCCCAAAGAAAATCAAAGCTGGTAATGGACTTTTAGAAGGGGTTGATAATGGAGGAGGAGGAAAATAGGGATCACAGAGTCATTAGCCCCAAGTAAAGTGAAGTGGCAGGCAAATTAAATGTTGTTCTTCCCTCTAGAGACAGTAAACTTAAATCATTGCTGAATGGGATACAAACACACTATGTGCCAGTGGAAGATACTTACAAGGAAAGAAAACCCTGTGGGAAAGTTATCCTTCCAGAAGGAAGGTAATTTGGGAATGAATAAGCTCTACATAATAAATTCACGAATATAAAACTACAGAGTAAACTCTGTGGACCTATGGACAAAAGGAACTATTCCTTTGACTTAAACTCAGGCCAACTAATTGATTGAGGGGGAGAAATATTTCAGTAAAAGTCCAGGATATCCCCATTTTTCACAAATCTTAATTCCAGGTTTCAATCTTCTGTCCACTTATGAGTAGGACACTTGACTTCTCCACTCTGACAATAGTCTTACGTTTTCTACATGTAAGAAGCCTTAACCATAGCACATCGAAGGAAAGTAAAGGATAGTCAGTGATTAGGAAATGATTTTTAAAAAATAGTGCAACCCTGATAAAATAGTTTTTATAATTGGTGCAATAAATTGGAGTTTATTGATGCTTTTTATTTTCAAAGACTTCTTGAATGAATCTCTAACAAATAGCAATATTTTAATTTAATTTAATTTTAATTCAAAATCAAGACAGAATTAAATCTCTCTGCATTTCATTATTTCTTTCTCAGAACTTGCTCTATTGGGATCCCAAAAGCTTTGCTGTCTTTCCTTCCTCCTACTTTGTGTTGGCATTGACATAATAAGAGCACGCTTTAATAAAGCATTTTAAGATATTAAAAATGTATAGCTGACATTTAGATAGTTCCTCAAGGATTACAAAATGTTCTACATTGGTTGACTCATTTCATCTTCTCTATAATCCTAGGAGGAACAATAGATGTTGTTATACTCATTTTGCAGAAAAAGAACTTAAGGCTCAGACTACTTACTAGTGGTCATATAGCTATTGAGAATGAGAAGTGGGATTTATGTAGTCTATAGACTCTCAGATTAGTGCTCAAACCACCATTCCATGTCACCTCCCTGATGACCCTGGTGCCATCAGAACATGTGAGTTGAGCTATTTTTCCAGTTAGCACAATGTACTACGTGGTGAAGCAAGAGGATTGGCAAGAATTCTAGCATAGACTGTGGTCATAGGACAACTCTTCTTTGGGAAATGCTACCTAGATCAATGTTATTATTTTTATTATTATTACAGCTGCTGCTACTGCTACTATACTGCTTCTACTACTATAGCTACTACTCCTACTGCTGCTATTACTACTTTTGCTGTTACTGTTGTTACTGCTACTACTACTCCTTTTGGTACTATTACTATTATCTTTACTACTTATCTTGCTATTATTATTACTGCAGTTACTACCACTGCTGCTACTGTTGCTACTACCACTGCTGTTATTACTACTACTACAACTTTTGTTACTATTACTACTACTACTACTAATTACTACTTCTACTTTTCTACTGCTACTGCTACTATTACTAGTATAACTGCTACTACTCCTGTTGCTGTTCTGCTTCTACTACTGCTGTTATTGCTGCTACTAATACTTTTGTTGCTATCACTACTACTACTATTGTTACTATAATTATTACTACTATTGCAGCTACTATTACTATTCCTGCTGTTACTACTACTGCTGCTACTGCTGTTTCTGCTGCTGCTGCTTCTGCTGCTGCTGCTATTAGTACTATTACTGCTATAGCTAGATGGTGACATGAAGAGAATGCCATACCTGGAGTCAGGAAAATCTAAGTTCAGATCTGGTTTCAAACACTTACTGTGATCCTGAACAGGTCACTTAATAGTTTTCTTATCTGTATAAAGGGGATATTTATGATATTTATCTTCCAAAGTTGTAGGTTTTGGAAAATCTCAAAGCATTATATAAATTCTAGCAATTATTATATTAAAATTACTAGTATGGTACTCTAATGTACTAAACACATTGACAGAGCAAAAGTAGGCTTTTAAGAAATAGAGATGTGACTGTTTGCTATAATTTTGATTTTTTGCAGATAGTTTTACCTTTTTTTCAGAAATTATTAAAGGGAACAATTAAAAAAGTTTGTCTATAAAATCATTAAAATTCTAAAAGGCTACCTCTAGAATGAAAGAACATTACCTGCTACTTAAAATTGGTAATTTGAAAACAAAAGAAAGACATGACTTTACCTAATGATTAGTATGTTATGTTTCTTCTACATATATATATACACACACACACACACACACACATTTTTAGATATAAAAGGTAAATAAGCATAATTAAGGAGTGTTTTAGATAAATTAATGAATGAGTGATCCTTAATAACTTCCTAAAGAAGAAGCCAGGATTTGTAGAAAATAGACCTAAACATTAAAGATTAGCATTTTTTTCAGTTTCTAAGATTCTGGTAAACAACATGTAACATCACTGTGATTAAGGTTTGGGCTTCATTGGTCCTAAAATTCCTAAAGACACTCCCTGGGAATTATATTTCTTCTTAGTGGGAAAATTGGAAGCTAATGTGAGATAAATATGGGAGGATGGGGTTTTCTTCCTATAGCAGGAGTTTTTAAGGATCTTTTTAGAAGGAAAGAAGAATTGCCTATCATCTAGGGGAGGTAGTAGAGGGAGGGAGGGGAAAATTTGGAAAAATGAATACAAGGGATAATGTTGCAAAAAAAAATTACCCATGCATATGTACTGTCAAAAAATATAATTATAAAATTGATAAAATAAAAATCAGGACTGAACAAAAAAAATAGAAGGAAAGAAGAATAAGAAGAAGGAAGCAACATTGCTATTCACCAGCACTCAAAAGAACAACATGACCACAGAAGCTAATGGAGGATATGGCTGCAACCTTTCTTCAAACCCTAGCCTCCAAGAAAGACCATGAGAGCTAAGTGCCACATAGACAAATGGACAGATATATGTAAATAAGTGTTTGTTTTGTTAATTTTAATCATGAAATCTCTTATTATACTATTATATTGAGACCAAAACCAAAAAAGACAGAAGATTTAGTGGTCCTAATCCTCTTAACTCTTGCATTCCTTCAGAACTTTGTGACTGATACTCATTTCTAAACTAAACATTTTTTTTATTAGAGATCATTTCCATCTTATTTATTGAATCTTATTTCTTACAAATGCCTTTGTTTGACCCTGTTTGGGCATTAAACTGAGAGCATTATCACGAGCCATTCATGTGTTTCATAACTATATTTCACTTAGCAGAATTAATATGAACTTGGGACCTGACTCATTAGATCACAAGCCTAACATAGTAATCTCTAGAGTTACATTTGGAATGGACAACAATTGACCTAGTCTTCTAGGGAAAAAATTTTTTTGTGGCAACTATTATAAACACAATATTAGGAAGGATTGATTTAGGCCTAACCTAATAGGAATTTATTCTGTTCTTACTTCATACTGAGTCAATGATCTTTTAGTATATTCCTTAATCCTGAAAGAATTTCCATTAAACCATATTCAATAAACGACCATCCAGATTTTGCTTAAATATTTATAATAAAGGATAATTTACTCCTTCCCAAGCTAACCCATTTGGATAACTCTAAGTGTTAAAAACAATTTTCCTTATGCCAAGCTTAAATTTGATTCTTTGTGATTTTTATCCATTCCTTAATTTTTTGCAGTCTGAGACCAAACAGAACTTGTTTGATCCCTTTACTACATAATAGCCCTCCAATTATTTGAAGAGACCGACCATATCTTCCACAATGCCTTCTCTTCTCAAATATCTTCAACTAAATTCCATATGGAATTGACTAGAGCAACCTTCTCATTTCTGGATTTCCCCCCTCTGAAAGTTCTCTGGATTATCAGAGTTCTAAAATGTGTTTCCAGATCTGAACATAATACTTCAGAAGTGGTCTGATAAAGCAAAATGCAATGGAACTATAACCTCCTTATCTCTGAACAATGTCTCTCTTAATGCTGCCTGAGACCTCACTTGTGTGTGTTTGTGTGTGTGTGTGTACATGTTTTAATGTATCATATCATATTACTAATCTATATTGAACTTACAGAACACTAAAATTCTCAGTTCTTTTTCACACAACTTTTTTTAAAGTTATTGTCTAACCATTCCTCCCCCATTTTATACATATAAAGTTGTAGTTTTTATTGTAAGTACAAGATATTATATATTTGTACTATTAAATTTCATTGGATAAGATCCAACTTAATATCTTAATACTTTGAAATCTTTTGAAATACTGTCTTTTCCATCCAGTGTTAGCTAATTTTTTCCTACTTTGCCATCTGAAAATTGGATCAGGATGTCATCTATTCCTTTATTTTACCTGTAGATATGAGGATAACCTACATAGGAATTATAATTTAATTAATCGGAGCTGATGAGTTCACTGAGCAATATGGTTTGGGGAATAGGAGTACCCAGAAGAGAGCTTTGGGGGAAGCCTGGAGTTGGTCAGCATGATCTGGACGGACATCCAACAAAGGAGACTGAGAAGGAATGATCAAAAAATAGGAGAGAACATTGTCATGAAAACTTAAAAAAATGAAAGTATGGAAAATAGTGCATTAGGCAATGCCTAACACTGCAGCAAGGTCAAGAAATATGAGGATGGAGGAAAAGTTGCTTCCAGAATGAAAAATTAAGACATCATCGGGAACTTTGGAGAGAGCAATTTCAGTTGAATGATGAGCCCTGAAGTCAGACCACAGAAAGTTCAGGAGAGACTGAGTTAGAGTAAAGTGAAGGCACCAACTGGAAATGACCTTCTCAAGGAGTTTAGCCACAAAAGATAGGAGAGATATATAGCATGATAACTAGCAGAGATGGACAGATCAAGTAATTTTTAAATTGTTTACTAAGTCCAGGATTTCCTGATTCTTCTAAAAGAACAATTTTCCAATATATTTTTTCATTTTCCTTCTTATATCAACCTTTGAAATACCCAAGTATTAAAAAATATATTGATTTCATTTAAAAAATCATTATCCCTTTCTTCCCAGAATTTCTTTACTTCCTCAATTTTTGCTCATTCTCTTACTATTCAGTTCAAAGCTTAAAACAGCAGTCCATTCATCCCCACTGAGCTAACCAAATGCTGCTTTTTCTGTCATTTACTACATTTGGAGACAGAAGGCACATGAGAGTTTGCAGGTGTCAACATATTCTTAATGCATCATTTTACAATTGTTTCACAAGTTATAAGAATAGGGAGTATCAGGAGCTCTTTGTCTGTCACAAATTTCACTTCCTTGAGACAATATCACAACCATCCCCACTACCAACTATATGGCAACAATTGGATTTTGTTATTCCTGACTGCTGTTCCTTTATATCAAGAATTCTTAAGTTTGTGTGTGTATGTGTGTGTGTCTATGTATATTATGGGCCATTTTGACAATCTGGTGAGAACATTTCTTAGAATATTTTTAAACAATTAAAAGTAATATTAAATTCAGAAAGATATTAGAGAAAACAAAGATTTTTTTTCAAACCAAGTTCAAGGACCTCTTAAAATCTATGCATAGACCTCTAGGTTAAGAACTCCTATTTTATATGAGAAGTAAGATATTGTACCTATGAGATGGTTACCTTATGTTCAAAGGTAAAAAACTGAAGAAATCTAGAGATTCATTTGAAATAAATTACTCAGGGTAAAAAGCAATGACTTTGTGACCTGACTTCAACCAAGAGTCCTCAGCCCTATTTGGCTTATCAAGCTCAAAGGCCACAATCACCCTCCACCGTTTTGATTCTTTGATGTCAGTCTATCTTAATTGGAGCAGCGGGATTCAGGAAGCAAACTTATCCATCTATTATAACTTGCTCTCATGCCAGTTCTGCAGCTCGTTAGAGTTTAGAAAATAACTGTGCATGTGTGCAGAGGATGGCAGGCCACCTGCTGGAATGCACACAAAACCTGGTCTTCTTAGGAGATGGATTGCAGGTGTTCTGAGTTCATTATGTTCTAAGCAGAATCGAGGGGAAAAGAACGAGGATATGATAGTGATTGTAAGTGCACCAAGGGTCCTTTGCTATGTGGGAGCTGCCAAGTGTAGAAATGTATTAGTCTTACTTTTCTACTAGACTCTTCATGAAGTAATCACTTAAATGTGATCTCAGATTTCTGGGGATTTGGAAGACCAGCAGTAATAAGAAAAAATACCTCGAATTTTCTTTCAAGACACTCCAAGGGCTGCACAGACATTATTAACTTTTCAGGACTTCACAAGTCGGGGCAAGTCATATGATATAGAAGAGAGACTGCTGACTCTGGAGATAGAGGACCTTAGTTCAAATTCCACCTTGTACCCTACCTCTACAATCTTGGACAAATCCCTTATTATTCTTCATCTGTAATTTTTTTTCCTTCATCTGATTAGATTCCCTATCGGATTCCTTCTACCTCTGATTTTATAAGTCTATATTTTTTCCAAGTCTCTCATTTTCCCATCTCCCTTATAACATCATCTTCTAAAGAAAGGAATCTTAGTTTATGAATAGGAAAAAGAGAAGTGAAGAAATTAAGTGGTTGTCAAACATGGATTATATAGCCAGAAGCCCAGTTTGCCAATGCTCAGTGAAGTCTTACTCCTTTTTTAAATATTGTGAGGTCTATATTTAAGGAATGGTCAAGGAATATAGCCCAACACTGAATGTTTGCAGAACTGATCCCCAAATTTCCAGATTGAAATTAATTGAAGGTCAACATAATAAGCATTTTTTTCTTTCTCACAGTTTTCTCCTCCATCTACCCACCCCTGCACACATACACCCTTGGGGAGCTCAGAACTATTTTGGTACTCAGCTTCATCTGCCTTTCACATTAGGCTTTGTGTTAATTATGATGCTTCAGTGAAAATGAGACTTCTGACAGTACCAGCCTCCTAGAATGGAAGGAATAAAGGCAGTTCCAATTATAGGCCGTTAGCTCTAATTAATGCCCACCTGCTGAGCATGATATTCCAGATGTAGTCACTACATTACTAAGGGATGGATTTCACCTTAGCAGGATAGGGCCAGTAATGTTATACTAGCCATTCACCAGCACTGTCCCCTGGTGACAGTGGAACATTTATCTGCTTGGCATGAAGGCAAATTATAATAACTCAGGGGAAGGAAAACCTTACTTTTCTTCTTTTCAATGCATCAATATTTACATCTTAATTGAAAGTACTTTTCTGGACTAGGATTAGAGAATTCAGGCCCTCTTCAGAGGTCAACGCTGGCCAGCCTGCACCCAGTAAATTAGTGTTTTTTCTCTGATAGTAGACCTCAACTCAAACAATAGGCATTTATTATGTACAAGATACTGTGTGAAAGGAGGGAGAGGGAAGAGGAAAGAAGATTATAAAAAGTGATGTTCTCTATCCTTATAGACAAAAAAGCCACAAAGCATAATACTACATAAATCAGACTGATTCTTAATACACTCCTGCTGCTTCCCAAGAACCTGTAACAATTAATTCAAAAAAAAAGTAAATCTAAGTGAAGAACTGAAGTGTTGGGCAACTGACAATCCAAAAAGCTAGACCAAACTGTCTCTATTTAAGCATGAAGCCATGAATTGATGCTTACCTTAAGATTTTATTACTTTATTGTCTCATGAAATGTGTCATTTGTGTTAAGATGAACTGGAAATATTGTGCTATCAAGGGGAGGGGATTTGAGGGCGTGGTAGAGGAGGAGGAACTCAAACTTCCTGATATAAATGATCATTGATATGCTTTTTAAATTTCTCACCCTCTCCTCTGTTCACTGAACCTCCCATAAGATTATTGTATCTCACTACCAGAACTTCCCTACCATTTTAAAATGACATTCCCAAAGCAGCTTAGATACAAGTCAAGCACATTATTTGGATGAATATTTCTAGTTTAATCATTTGCCCTGAAGTGTATAGGAATGATTTTATTCAAAAGGAAAACAGTAGTTTCTGATTATATTTTACTGTTATATTTCATGTATTTTAATTAAGGAACTGAAAACTGGATACATTCATCACATCCAGCATTCAACAGCATGAGAGTTAATTTTTGCTTCAGAGCAAAGAAAAATCTTGGGAACTTCCATAACCAATGGGATGATGGTTTAATAATAGAACTCTCTAACACAATTATGACTTAAAGGCCCAGTGGTCTATGGCTTTATGTTATGACTTCAATCAAGATATTTAATACAAAGCCTGATTCAGAGGCCAGAGTCCCTAAGAATATTGAAGCCTGGAGAACTTGATGCACTCTTAGACTAAATAATTGGGAAGTGATATGATCAATCCACACCAGGGTCTTCATGCATTGTATACATTTTGGATTTACATATTTTATGCATTTCCTTAAAAGTTAATATATTTGACAGCAGAAACTCTCTTAAAATTTGTACTCATATGCTCAGTGCATAGCACAGGGCTTAAGATTTAGATATTCAAAAATGTTTGCTGGAATGAAGTGAATTTAACTGAATACTTACTTATTTTTGTGGAAACTTAGACTGATCATGTATGCTCAGAGCTTTTCTCCTCTGCCAGGGAAGAATCATTGTAATGAACAATGTTTTGGAAAGTAAAGTAACTGAGAAAAAGGTCTGCAAGAAATCTAAAGTAAAATAATGTGACAACTGTATGCAAAATTCTGTACTAGATAATGGAAATACAAAAATAAAATATAACATTTTTCCCTCAAGGAATTTTTAAGTCTAGTCAGGCTAAGATGACATGTATATAAAAATGATAACTGATAGACAATACTGTGTTAAATGAATTTCAGAAGATAGTAGAATTATAAATTCACACCCAAAAGGGATTTTTCAGGTTATCTATTAATATCCAATTATCCTATAGCTGATGATAGTGAGGTTCAGAAAGGTTAAGAAATGTTTTTCCTAGGTGACAGGCAATAAGAGGAAGAATTCTGATTTGATATCAGGTCCCAAAATCCCAAAACTGGTTTACTTTCCACTTCATCATAATATTAACCAAATGGGTAATGTCATCATAAAGGCTTCTACTTGATTAAAGACTTTCCCAAATCTCTCAATATTCATGGAAAGTCAACATGATGTTCATTTAGATTTATCTGGTTAAGGACAAATATTTAACCCTGTTATCTTAATTCTGATTTCTTAACTCTTTGATCTTTGATTATTCAGCCAGAAAATCCTGAGAGACAACTTATTTGTAAACTAAAATTCTTTCCTTCTTTTTGTGACAACATAACACAACATAAGGGAAGAAAGAGAAAAAAAAATTACCTGGCAAACTTACTTGTCCTTGATTACACAGTTATGTTTGAACTAGAATTCAAGGCTGGGTTCCTTGGCTCCATTTCATTATTTTATATTGTCCTTCTATGAAATTCATGCAACTATTTGTATAGGTAATCCACAAGTAAATCACATAGACTTTTTTCCCCTTGTCCTGTCTCCTCTCCTGAAATCTATGTTCTTCCCCACACACTGTCTTTACCTATGATATAAACACACATGATTTCTTTCTTTCCAAAGATGACTTGTATAAGACTTGAATGTCTTATGCACATGCTCTTTATTTTTTATTTTTTAATAATATGTAGCTTAATCAATGAGAGATTTATCAGCTTTGATTTTGTTGACTTGGTTTCTTTTTCCCACTTAAATTTTTTTGTTATTCCAAACTTGATAATCACCAACAGATATGAAGACTTCCATATGAATAGAAAGAGTATTATATATAAAATCACAATCTCACCACATACAACTTTTTAAAAGTACATAGAAAGAAATTATAAAACTATGTATAGAATAACTTTATATATAGTTATTTATATCTAATGGTAGTCATCTTCATGGAGGGGAAAAATAATGTACATGATAACTATTATATATTTACAAGAAATAACAAGTAATTTGCAATTGTACAATCATCATTTTAATATCCTGTTATGGAAATGCTTATTTTATTCTATAAATTAAGGATAATAATTTAAAAATATACTAAATTAAGCATATTAGTTCCAAAAGCTATCCTACTTGTTTGTTTTCAATTAAGCTTACCTTTATTCTATTTTCATATTAAAAATAACAATTCACTGATGCACTTTGAAGTCTTGCTTTTTTGTACTGCTATTACTAGTCCTCCTTTTCCTCCACTATTCTCACCTCAAAAAAAAATAATCCTTCCATGTAACAAATTAGCATGGTGACAAAAATACAAAAAAAATTAGATTTCCATTTTAATAATGTTTGAAAATGTACCACTCTTATTCTGTACCTCCACTCTGTCATCTCTTTGTCAAGAAACATAAAACAACTCATGATCTTTATTATATTGTGGCATTACATTTGATAGAGATGAAGAAAACATTGATAACAAAAATAAATGAATTAAATCTATTTAACTGAATTGAAATAAAAATAAAAAAGTTTCACAGAAATTATAGTTATATTGAAATATATGTAATAATTAAAAATAATTTTAAGTGTCAATTTCAGATACGTATCATTTTGAGATAATAATCAATATTCAGCAATAATATGGTTCTGTACTGATACAGCAATGTAGATTAGATACATTAATTTAATAACAGCACAAAATACTATGAGATCACAAGATAAAAATATTTATTCCAGCTTATTAAGGCATTCTAGTGAGGGGACAGCAAATGCACCAATATAGTTACATTATAGGATAGATAAAGAGAAATGATGTCTGGCACTAGAATATAAGAAAAGGTGAGCTTCTAATAGTCTTTGAATGCCAATTAGAGAGGGTTTTATTTGATCCTCAAGAAATTGTAAGCCATTGGATTTTAATGTACTGTCATGGAAGAGAGACATAAAACAGGGAGACAAATCAACAGGTTACTGAAACCAGATGGATAAGAGAAGACTTCAAAGAGTGTACCTTTTGAAAAATGAACTGAAAGTTTATTCCTAGATGTAAAGGGCTGAAACTCTTGAGTCAATGCACTGAGGTTGGACAACCCAGCACTTAAGACTAATTACTGATTGGACAATACTCTATAAGAATATGCTTGGAAAATGGCCCTTCCCACTATTCTGTGCTGGCCCAATTGTTTGGTGTAAACAGAGAAATTGTAGGAGGGATTAGGAGGTGGAGTAAGAATAGCCAGGGTTACTTCTGTGTGGGAGCCGAAGAGGTGAGGTAGCAGAGATCCTGTGTCCATCCCCTTGATTTCTACTGCTAAAGACCACGAATAAAGACTTTTGCTTATCCTGACTCTGTCTGATTCTAAGGTATCCAGGGTGCTAACGTGATCATCAAACCTAGAGGTGGAAGTATAAAGGCAGGAAGTTGCCTAATCTCTACCCAAACTGCTAAAAATTCCTTAAAATAATGATATTTAACAAATTTTAGAGTATCAGAACACCCAAATAGATGGAATAAAATATTTTCCATCACACGGCAACTTGGAAGCTCAGCAGAGGAAGTCTGTGACACAAGCATGGGAGTCCGGCCTGCAGTCCAAGTTCAGGGTATGCTAGTATAGACCGAGACCCAGACCAAGCCTGGACCAGACTGGCCTCTGAATCAAAGGCAATACTTCCAGACTTCTCAGTCAAGACACAGCAAAGAGGTCAGCAGAAAAGGTCTGTGGAACCAGAGTGGAAGCCTAGCAAGCAATCTTAGTTCAGGTCCCAGCTCTGGTCCAAACCTCAGCATCAGAGAGGTGGGACCTCTGAATTAGCAGCAGTGCTGGAGGCTTCTGTACCTCTCAGCTCAGAAATACCATGGCAGACTTGGAAGATCCATGGGGAGGGTCTGTGGCAATGCAGTGGAAGTCTGGTGTGCAGTCCCAGCATAGCCCTAGTCAGCCCCTGCCAGCACCCTAGGTCTTCCAGCTACAATAAGGCGTGGACATATCTAACAGGTCTCAGACAGAAAAGAATGCTTATGGTCAGATTCCTAGAAAGATTTCTGAAATAAACTGCAAAAATCTTCTGAACTTTAAGACCATGCACTCTCCACCCTGGAAACAGAGCTCTACTTTAACAAAAAGTTAAAAGCAGACCAATAGCCTAAGAATATAAGCAGAAAACAACAACAAAAAAAAAAGCTTTTGACTATTGAAAGTTATTATAGTGGCAAGGAGCATCAAAACATACATTCAGAAGATGATAACAAGGTCAAATCTTCAATATCCAAAGCCTCCAAGAAAAACAAGAATTGGAGCCATTCTTGGGCCATAGAACTCAAAAGGGACTTTGAAAATCAAGTAAGAGGTATAGAGGAAAAAGTAGGAAGAAAACTGAGAAGTGCAAAAGGAAATACAAAAATGGAGAAAAATGCCTTAAAAAGCAAAATTGTCCAATTGGGAAAGGAGGTAGAAAAGTTCACTGAGGAAAATAATTCAGGAATATCATAGCCAACTTCCAGCACTGCCAGATCAAGAAGAAAATATTGCAAACATCCAGGAAAAAATCAAGCATAGTGAAACCACAGTAAGGATAACACAAGACAACAGTTTCTACGTTAAAGTATCAGAAGGCTTATACTATGATATTATGGAGAACAATGGAACTAGGAATGAAACAAGAATCACCTACCCATTAAAATGAATAAATCCTTCAGAGAAAAGGTAAAAAAAGTGAAACAGAAAATTTCTCAGCATTCATGATGAAAACACCAGATCCAATTGGAAAATCTGATTTTCAAGTAAGGGACTCTGGGGAAACATTAGGGAATAATCAGGAAAATGGCATCATAAGGGATTAATAAGGTCTATCTGTTTACATTCCTATTAGGATTTTTACAAGGTACTTATGCACTTAGTTCACACCTTTAAAGGAGTTTACACCTTTAAAGGAGTTCACTTATTGGTCCTTTAAGGAGCTCCCACAAGCCCCAGGAGTACACACAAGCCCATTCTCTGAGAGGATTTAAGGAGCCAAGATTCAGTGGGGAGAGTCAGTCTGGATTGAGTCAAGGAGAGGACTTCCCAGGAGAACTTCAGGGAAGCTTGAGGAGATTCAGAGCGGGGATTCAGTGAATTTGCAAGTCCAGCAGATTCACAAGTCTAAAGGAAAAGCCCACTCTCAGTGGCGGAGTCTGATTTCCCATACTCTAGGAAATTCAGAGTCCAGATTTCATTCCCACTTTGACATTCATGCTGGCTGGTGACATTCTGACAAGAGCTCTCGAGAGCCAAGAAGAGAGATAGGCCTCTACTAAAGCCAACTGGGCCCCAAGAAAAGATACAGGATTTTGAAGGACACAGTATAGGATCTGAACTTTAATTCCTGGCTGCATTTGGGATTATTGAACTGAACTGAAAGGAAGGTTGCCTCCAAAAGTTCCCCAAAGGATCTGCTCCCAGAAAAGGATTACAATTTAGAGAAAAGAGAACATTACACATTCCTACATGGGAGGATATTTGTAACTCATTAGAATGCCCTTATTATTATGGCATTTACAAGTATATGCAAACTGAGGGAAGGGGTGTGAGTTGAATATAACATAATTTTTTTTAAATGAAGAAACTAAGGGGTGAGAGAGGAATACACTGGAAGAAAGGGAAAGGGAGAAGTGGAATAATGCAAATTATCTACCATAAAAAAGATCAAGAAAGGGAAAAAAGAACTGAATGATGAAAAATAAAAAAATGTTAGGATAGAGGATGGAAGAATAAACTGTGTTGTAGGCAAAGAAAAAATATGAACAAGAATTTGAAAATGGTCATAGTATGGGACATTTGGTAGAGGCTTACATAAATAATTATTCTATATAGAGAGGAGACATAATAGGGTTAATGCAAAAAGCATGAGACTAGAGTCAGTAGGCTTTACTTTCCATTCCAATTTTATCACTTACCCACTGTGTGATTATTTTTTAAAAAAAAGTTTCCTAACTTCTCTGAGGCTCAGTTTCCTCTTCTGTAATAATAATTACTTTGCCTACTTAATAGGATTCCTTGTAGAAGGTGCTTTGTAAGCCTTTAATTGCTTTATGAATGTGAATTCTTATTACATTATGAACATGAGAGGATTTTTCAATTTAAAAATTCAATAAATGTTAATTAAACACTTACTCTGTGAAGATCATTATATTAGGCTCTGAAGGAAATTTTTAAAAATAGGTAAGACAGGATTTTTGCTCTTATCAATCACTCAATCAACAATAATTTATTAAGCTTTGTTAGGCACTATGCTAAGTGCTAGGGATACTTTACTTTCTTCTATACCTTTATCCTCCATGGAACAATTCTGGGACATATACTATTTGATGTCCATCCTCCTCCCTCCCTCTCTGCTTTCCAACTTCCTTTTGTGTTGTTACCTTCTATTATTAGATTGCAAGCTTCTTGAGAACAAGAATTGTCTTTCTTAATTGTATTCCTACTGTTTAGGGCAGTGCCTACAGTACTGATAATAAGTGCTTCATAAATGTTTACTGAATTAAAATGTAGCACTGTCCTGATATTGCAATGCTTCACAAAAATAAATAGAAACAGTACCTGCTCTCAGTACCTCTTCTCCCCCAAATGATAGAGGTAACATATTGTATGGAAGTAATACTCACAGGAAGCATAAGGTAACTTTTGAAGGGAAGGCACTAGATAGAGGCTGGAGGAACTAGAAAGGCAAAAACTATCATTTTTGTCTGTAGCCTCAGCACTAACACAATGCTTGACACAGAGTAGGTTCTTAATGGATGCTGTTAATTAATTTATTTAATATATAATAGGGAACCACTGGAGATTTTTAAAGAGAGAAATTGAATGATCAGATACCAGTTGTCTTATCTCCCTCCTAAAATACATGAAAACCAGTTTTGGGGTCTTTTCTAAACTTTATCTCTCCTTCAGTATTCAGCTTTTAAAAGTGTGTTGAACTGACTGACTAAATGAATACATATATAAGACATCTTAGTTTGGCAAGAGATGGCTTGCCAGGCTTGTAGGAGAGGAATTGGAAAAAAACAAAACAAAACTATATGTTGAAACTATAAAGTTCCAGGCAATAGAGCTGATTATTATTGAATCCCCACAAGTGAGAGCAAAGACCAGAACGAGTTTGATGATAATGAGAAGAAATAGAAAAAGGGACTCTGCTACTGACATGAACAGAATTTGGGCAAGTGTTAATTATGGAAAAAGAGAGGAGAGAAAATTGGAAACATTCTAGAGGATGATGAGGTAGAAGGAAATGTGAAAGAGGAAGCCAGGGTTCCAAATATCAGACACTGGATAAAATTCTTGGCCTTTTAATGAGAATTAGTCGGGATAGATGAAGAAATAAATTTAGATAGAAAACAAATTTTCTAAGGAGTGGATAAAAGTAAGAAAACCATGGATCTTGAATAGCACCATGAAGTACAGGGTTTCTAGCCAGTATTGCTTGCCCTTTCGCCTTTGAAAAGTATTATCATTTATTTTTAACATGCTTTTCTTCTTACATTTTGAGTTCCAAATTCTCTTCCTCACTTCCACCCCTCCTCCATGCACTGAGAAGGCAAACAAAATTATATTAATTAATTATACATGTCAAGTTATGCAAAAAACTATTTCCATATTAGCCATGTCACCAAGAAAAGTCAAAATTAAAGAGAGAAAATTATACTTCAATTTGCACACAGAATTCATAAGTTCTTTGGATGGAGGTAGGTAGCAGCTTTACATCATGGGTCATTAGGAATTGTTTCAGATCAGTGTATTGATCAGAGTAGCCAAGTCTTTCATCATTACATCATTGCTGTAATTGTGCACAGTGATCTTTTAATTCTTCTCACTTCAATTTGCATGAGCTCATATTAGTCCTACATTTTTTTTTCTGAACTCATTATGCTCATGATTTCTAACAGTACAATATTACTTCATCATAATTATATGGCACAACTTGTTTAGCTATTCTCTAACTGAAGGACATCTTCTCAATTTCCAATTCTTTGCCACTACACAAAAAAAGAACTGCTATAAATATTTACATCAATATAAGGCCTTTTCTTCTTTCTTAGTGGTATTGTTGCATCAAGAGATATTCAAAGTTTCATAGTCTTTTGGGGCATAATTCCAAATTGTACTCCAGAAAGTTTGCACCAGTTCACAATCCCATAAACAGCTCATGGTATACCAATTTTTCTCTGTCGCCTTCAGCATTTGTCATTTTTGATAGGAGCAAGGTATTATCTCGAACAATTTTAATTTGTATTTCTTTAATCAATTGTGAATCTGAGCGTTTTTTTTCATTTGACAATAAATAGTTTTAAATTCATCTTCTGAAAAGTATTTTCAGATCTTTTGATCAATTATCAATTGCTATTTTTATAAAAATGACTCAGTACTCTACATATTTGTGAAATGAGACCTTTATCAAAGAAACTTATATAAAATTTTATATCACTTCATTATCTATGGACCTTTTAGCAAAATGTAGTTTTTCCCAATCATCTATTTTAATTGGACCTATTTTTGCTTTTGCTTTGATATCATGATTGCAACCTTTGACCTTTTTTTTAAACTTCAAGTGAAGTATAATAGAGTCTGCTCTAGTTCATTATTTTAATTAATGTCTTTGTATGTGTGCATGTGTGTGTTTCTGTTTCAAATATGTCTCTTATAAGCAACATGTTATTGGGTTCTGCTTTCTAATTAATTCTGTTATCTGCTTCAGTTTTAAGGGCAAACACTCCATTCACATTCACAATTATGATTACTGTGTATTTCTATCCTTTTAACTTCCCTAACACTGATAAAATTCTTAGGAGTGAAAAGCATCATCTTCCTATATAGCAATGCAAACAATTTAATGTTATAATTATTTTTTTTGTTTATCGTTTTATGCTTCTCTTGAGTTCTGTGTTTTAATGTCAATTTTAGCTCTTGTCTTTTCATCAGAAATGCTTCAAAGTTCTCTATTATGTTAAATATCCATATTCCCCAGAAGAATTATATTAAGGTTCCAAAACCATTCACCATCCCACTCTATGACAGGTTATTTTTTGTTATAACCCTAGTTCCTATGCTTTCATATTATTATATGCCAAATCCCCCCCAATTTTTTTTTAATGTGAAAGCCATTTAATCTTGTGTGATCCTGACTGTGGCTCCAAGATATTTACATTGTTTCTTTTTAGTGGCTTGTGGTATTTTTTCCTTGAGCTGGGAGCTCTAGAATCTGACTATAAATTCCTGGAATTTAAAATAGATCCTGGGAAATATACTTTAGGAGGTGATCAAGGTATTTTTGCAATTTCAATTTCTACTTTACTCTCTGGATCTAAAATATCATGATAGTTTTTCTTTATAAATTCTTGAAATGTTATATCCAGGTTCTTTTTTTTTTTTAATCATGGCTTTCAAGTAATCCAATAATTATTAAGTTCTCTCTCCTCAATCTGTTTTCTAGGTGAGTTGTATTCAAAAAATGTGAAATATTTTCTTCTCTTTTTACCTCATTTTTTAGCTTTGTTTTGTTGTTTCTTAATATTTCATAATCATTAACTTCTGTTGGCATGATTCTAATAATTAAGGAATTATTTTCTTCAGTGAAATTCTGTACCTCATTTTTTCTCATTTAGCCAATTCTGCTTTTTAAGGAATTCTTTTCTTCAGTGAATTTTCATGACTCTTCTACTATTAGGCCAATTTTGTATTTTTAAGATGTTATTTTCTTCAGAATTTTTTGGACTTCTTTATCAAGCTATTAATTCTCTTTTTCATAATTTTCTTACAGGACTCTCCCTTCCAGTATTTTCTATACCACTGTTATATCTTTCTTTAAATATTTCAGGAATTCTTATTGGTCTTGGGTCCAATTTACATTTTTCTTTGTGGTTTTGTTTTTAACTGTTTTGACATTGTCACCTTCTGTGTTTTTATCTTGGTCTTCCCTGCCACCATAGTAACTTTTTATGATAAAATTCCTTTGGATTGTTCTTGTTTCCTTATCTTTCCAACCTATATGTTGACTTTGAACTTTATATTAGACATGGGCTCTGTTCACTTTGGGTTGGGGAAGCCCTGTGACATACTTAAGGTTGTTTTTTTTGTGTGTGTGTATGTGTTATTCTTTCATTTTCAAAGCTAGTTCTGGTGGAAGGCAAGTTTGGGTGCTTCCCAGGTATGATCAGGGAAGAGGTGTGATCACTACTCTTCTGGTCTGATTTCTAGTCTTTAATTAGGAAAGGTCTCTGTTCCCCTGCAGCCACAAATGTTGGCACTTTTCTTGGCCCTGGAACAGTGATCAAGTCCCCTGCTCTCCTGAAGCTGCAAATGCTAGTGCTTCTCTTTGCTATGAATTGTGACTAGGGCTCCTGTTTCTTTGTGACCAATCACAAGTACTCCCCTCATCCTCAGCTATGACCCAGAACAGTTTTTGGCCAATAAAGTTGCCGATAAGTACTGGCTATGTTCATAGTCAACAAAGCCTTCCTTGTAATATCTTTCTGACAAACTGTCTGACACCCTTAGCATCTCTGAGCTGAGGGCTCCAGAACGTGCTGCTGCTTTCACAACTTCCTCCAAGGTCCATGGCTGGTACCCCTGCTATGCTCCATATGAGCTTCCATCCCATTGTCTGCCTCTCCTGCCAAGCTTGTACATTGTCTTAGGTAAAAAAAAAAAGTCTCAATCTGACCTTTTATTGTCTCTGCATCTATAAAATTTTATTTAAAAAATCATTTTAAAGTTGTTTTGAGAGGGATGATGGGAGAGTTCAGCTAGGTTGCTACTCTACATGACGTCTTTTCTCATTATCTTTTACCTTTTATGAGAAGTTATTTAAATATTTTCCTAGGTAGATTCAACCCCTGTTTCTATCTATGAATCTCTGGCAGTGAGACTAGAAGAGGTAGTTATTTAACAGGCAAAGAAAAGGGATATAGATGTCCCATAAGAAAGAAGGAAAATTATTATGGGAGGAGAATAGCTCCTCCTTCTACCTTAGTCAAATCAGGGAACTTTTTTTTTAAACTTATATGCTCGGTAGTGCACTTACCACACTGCCAGTATGCAATAAATTATAATTAGTCATAATAGCATCATTATTCTGGGTTTTATTATTAGAAACATTCATTTTTAATGATTGCTTCTTTCAGAGATGTGTGGAAGACTTGAAATGTGTTTAATGGTGATATCTCCCACCTTCTAAGCTATTGTGATGTTTTAGTGGGATATAAAAGGGCTCCCAATACATCTCCAGCTATTGTGGTCAGAATAACACAGACAGAAAAGGACTAGGAAGGTGACATTTTAAAAATGGTGATTAAAGTGGAGGATTTAGCACTGAAAGGAACCTCACATATCATCAGTCCCTTCATTGGAAAGATTTAGAGGTAGTGCTTCACAGAAGTTAAGAAACTTCCACAAAGTCACAACAATATTAAATAACTGAGCCAGAATTCAAAACAAGCTCTTCTCCCTCCAGTTCTACTGTTCTCTCTTCCCACTAAACCACACTCCTGCTAATGACTAATCTTTATGTCTAGAAGATTACTTTTCTTAATACTTTATACTTCAAAGATATTCTTCTAAAAGTTCCTTTATGTATGTAGATTTCACAAAATCTACATTTGCTGCTTCCATTTACCTTATTTTCACTTTCCTCCTAGGTCCTTATAATTTTGCTTCTGTCTTCATCACTCAACTGAAACTGATCTCTCTCTAAAGTCACCAGTGATATAATAATTGTCAGGTGTGATCATATGTCCTCAGTTCTTATTCTTTTCAACCTATCTAGCATTTACTTCTGTTAAGCACAGTTTCATCATGATTATACTCTCCTATCCAGGGTCTCAGAACACTACTTGTTTTTTATCCTAGTTATCAATCAATAAATCAACTATTAAGCTGTTATTAAATTGTACTCAGTTAATATTTAAAACAAATAATGAAGCAATTGCTACTCACATTGGAAGATAAAACAAATACTTGTATAGATAGCAAACATTTTATATATATATATATATATATATATATATATATATATATATATTTATATGTGTATGCATATACATATATATTCATATACTATACATATAATCTTTTTTTTCTTTTTTTCTTTATTATTAATTTTTATAATTATAACATTTTCTTTGACAGTACATATGCATTGGTAAATTTTTTTTTTTACAACATTATCCCTTGTACTCCCTTCTGTTCCGAGTTTTTCCCCTCCTTCCCTCCACCCCCTCCCCTAGATGGCAGGCATTCCCATACATATTAAATATCTTATATATACATATAATCTTAAAGAGAACACATAAAAATAAATATCAGGTAGTGAAATATAAAGTTGATAATGAAGAAGGCAGTGCCATTTGGAGTAACAATGTTGAATGTGGTGTCTAAATTGTACAATAAAGGAAACCAGAAATTCTATGAAGTAGAATTAAGAAGAGATTATATTTACTTCTGACATGAACAAAGTTCAGGTATAATATAATAGAATAGAATAGAATAGAATAGAATAGAATAGAATAGAATAGAATAGAATAGAATAGAATAGAATAGAATAGAATAGAATATGATGTAATGTAACATAACATAACATAATAATATAAAATTGGAAGAGAGGAGAAACAACAAAAGAAGGAAGTGGAAGAATAGTGTATTTGGTTATTCAGAGGGTGGTGAGGCAATCTATTCATGGGGAATGGACACAACAAAAGATTCCTATGTGTGATAAGCAGAGAAAAGGCAAAATATCCTGTATCAGACCATCTGAGAAGGTGAGGTAGATTGAAACTGGGTTATGAAAAGATTTAAATGCAAACTAGAAAAAGTTTATATTTCATCCTAAAGGCAATGGAGAGGGATTAAAGCTTGTGGTGTAAGGGTGTGACATGGTGAGATCTGTGATTATAAAAAATGACTTTGACAGGTATGAAGATAAATTAGAGTGGAGAGAAAATTGAGGAAGGAAAACCTGAGGCTGGAGAAAATTGAGAGCCAGGAGACCATAGAAATAATCCAAGCCTGAAGTGATGAGAGCCTGAATTATGGTTATAGCTTTTTTAATAAATAGAAAGGATCAAAGGATAAGCAGTGCAGTGGATAAAGCACTTGCCACAAGTCAGGATCTTAGACCTGTATTCAAATCCAGCCTTCAATGCTGGTTAGTTGTGTGGCTTAGGCAAGTCATTTAACATTGTTTGCTTTAGTTCCTCATCTGTAAAATGAGCTGTAGAATCAAATGGCAAATCCTTGTTGTATTTATGCCAAGGAAACCACAAATGGGGTTTGGAGAGTTGAATATGACTGAAAGTACTCAACAACAACAACAACAATACAACAACAACAACAGAAAGTGTCACAGAGAGGTGTAGAAATAACAGGATTTTGCCATTAATTAGATATGTGGATTGAGTAAGAATGAAACATAGAATGAAAAAACAGAATTATGAATATAGATAACTATAAAATGGAGACACCTTTGACAAAAATAAGGCAGTTTGGAAATGGGATAGACTTTGGAGGGGGAAAATGACTTTTCTCTTAAATATATGAATTACATGACACAGCAGAGTGACGGATTTGTTCAGGATGATATTAGTTCAAATCTTGCCTCAAACACATTTTAGTTATGTTACCCTAAGTAATTAGCTAGAATCTCAGAATACTACTCAGTTTTTCTCCTAATTATTAGTCAGTCAAGAAATCAATTAATAAGCTATTACTAGCTTGTACTCAGAAATGAGTATTTAAAACAAATAATGAAGCAATTTTTATGATTATCATCATCATCATTATATGTTGAGTTGGATATATTTCCAATATATCCAGTTTGAAATGCCTAATTATACAACATTGCAAATGGTGTGCACAAATGCAGTTCAGGAAAGAGACTCAAATTGGATAAGGTACACATAGATCAAAATTCAACTTATGGAAGTTGGTGTGATTACTAAGAAAAAGAATGTAGAGAAGAAAGAAGGCCAAAGACCAACATTTGAGTAACACTCACTGTAAGGAGATGTAATATTATACTGAGTCAACAAAAGAGACTGAAAAGGTATATGAATAATGAGACCACAAAATAGATTGATAAGATAGGTAGTGGGAGAACTAAGAAAAAGTAATATCTGAAATAAGAGGTTTCTTTTCTCAATGATGTCAAAGGAATATATATGAGAATATGCTAAATAAGTGCAACTCTATCTATCTTTTTTATTTATTTCATATTTTCCCCAGTTACATTCAAAACAATTTTTACATTTTGTTTTTAAGATTTTGTTTAAGGTTCTAGGTACCCCCACCAAAAATTAATAATAAACCACATGTGAAGTTATGCAAAACATTGCCATAAATGTCAAATTGTGAAACAAAACAGTTTTCCAACCCTAATAAAACCTCAAGAAATATTAAGTTAAAAATAGAGAGATGAAGAGAGTAATAGAGAATGCTTTGATCTTTATTCAGATTTGATCAGTTCCTTCTGATTGATAGGATTTTTTATCATGTCTTTCAGAGTACGTGTAGATGATTGTACTACTGAGAATAACAATCATTTACATCTGATCACACCAGAACATTGATATTACTTTGTATACAGTATATTTCACTTTGTTCATGAAGGATTTTTCAGTGTGTTCTTTTTTGTTTTTTTTTTTTTTTTCTGAAAGCCTCTTGTTCAACATTTTCCAAAGAATAATAATATTCCATCAGAGAAACTTGCTTTGAATTTTTTTATAATTACTATTGCTAATTGTATTTCTCCCCATTTATTCTCTCTTTCCTTTTACCCTGTCCCTTCTCAAAAGTGGCTTGCTAGTGACCACTCCCTCCCCAAATGTTTTCCCATTTATCACCCTTCTGCCATTCCCACATTCCATTCCCCTCCTATTTCCCTATAGGATAAGATAGATTTCTGTACCCTTATTGAATATGGGTGTTATTTCCTATTTGAGCCAGTTTTGATGAGAGTAAGGTTCACTCACTCACCCTCTCCTTCCCATCTTCCACTCCACTGTAAAAGCTTTTTCTTGTCTCTTTTTTTTATGACAGATAATTTGCACCATTCCACTTCTCTCTTTCCCTTTCTTTCAGTAAATTCCTCTCTCTCCTTTTAATTTCATCATTATTTTTTTTAAAAATATTATCACTTCATATTCAACTCACACTCATGCCTTCTCTCTCTCTCTCTTTATATATATATAAAATCCTTCTAACTGCCATAATAATGAGAATATTCTGAGATGAGTATCATCCTTCCTTGGAGAAATGTAAATAAATAAACCTTATTAACTCCTTTATGATATCACTTTCCTGATTACCTCCTTATGTTTCCCTAGAGTCCTATATTTGATAATCAGATTTTCCATTCAAGCCTGGTCTTTTCATCATGAATGCTTGAAAATCCTTTATTTCATGGAATGATCACCTTTACCTCTGAAAGATTATACTAAGTTTTGTAGAGTAAGTGATCCAAAGCAATCCAAATAGACTTTGAACAGAAAATGCCATCTGCACCCAGAAAATGATCTAAGGATACTGAATGTAAATTAATACATGCTATATTCACTTCTTTTTTCTATTTTTTTAAAATCTGTCCCATGATTTTTCCCTTTTGCTTGGATTTTTCTTTCCCAACATGACTCATAAAGTAATGTATATTAAAAATTAAGAAATTTATTATAATTAATAAAAAGAGGAATTTGGGAATTTGGAGTAGTTTGGGGGAGAGGTTGGACAAGTTCCTGCCATTACTCCACCACCTTGGCTCTGCCTCTTTCTATCTATCTATCTACCTATCTACCTATGATAATCTTTTCATTTATCTTTTTCTATGTGATTAAATATCTTTGTTTTGAACAAAGTTCTGATTCTGGTTTGCTCTGGTAAAACAAATATATAGGATAATAATATTTTTCTTTTCTAATTATTTAGTTAGCTTTTAACATTCATTTTTGTAAGATTTTGAGTTCTAAATGTTTTTCTTCATTCCTCCCTTACCCCATCTTTCTCCAAGACATCAAGTAATCTGATATAGATTACATATGTAAAATCATTTAAACATATTTCCATATTAATCATTTGAGGAAAATAATCAGAACAAAAGGGTAAAAGCATGAGAAAGAAAAAATGAACAAATAAACAATAAAGGTTAATAGCATACTTCAAACTACATTCAGTCTTCACCATTCTTTTTCTGGATGCAGATGGTATTTTACATCACATTATATATAGAAATTGTCTTGGACCAATTTATTGCTAAGAAGAGCCAAGTTTATTATAATTGGCCAACATATAATATTGCTGTTACTATGTATAATGTTCTCCTGGTTCTGCTCGCTTCACCCAGCATCAGTTCATATAAGTCTTTCCAGGCCTTTCTGAAATTAGCCTGCTCATCATTTCTTATGAAACAATAATATTCCATAACATTCATATACCATGACTTTTTCATACCATTCCCCCAACTGATGAACATTCACTCTTTCTCCAATTCCTTGCCATTAAGGAAAAAAAGTTACTGCAGATAGTTTTGCATATATGGGTCCTTTTCCCTTTTTTATGATCTCTTTTGGATATACACCCAATAGTGACAGTACTGGATCAAAAAGCAAGCATTATCAAGTATGGTTTTGTATAAGTGCTGATCAAAAGAATATATTAAATGGAATCACAGAACCCTCATTGGTAGGAAACCAGGCTAAAATTGATTTATAATTATATTAATATGCATTATAAATCTCTGCAAGAAAGATCCATAATATTTTATTCATTTTGCAGTTATCTTAAGTTGACTTGCTTTCTTTTCTTTCTAGCTTTTGTAAGATACTAAAAGCTCCTAATTTTTATTGGTTTTATTTTACTCTGCTTACTTCAGTTTTCTCATCTATAAAATAGAGATGATAATAGCATATAGTTTTCAGGGATGTTGTGAGGATAAAATGAGATAATAGTTATAAAACACTACAGAAATAATGGCTCATAGCATACTACAAGCTTTTCCATTTTGGCAAACCCTACTAGAGACTGCATTCTTCTAGCCCTAGATATATGAGTCACTAGCACATAAAGAAGGAGCATTAGAATAAGACTCACTAAGTCACTTAGTTAGCATAATAAGTACATCTGAATGAAATTAATGGAGGACCAACTCAGAATGGGTAATGCTTTCTGTGTCAGAACTATCAGATTTAAATTCTCTTGTAGGGTTAAGCATTGAAGCTTGATTTTGAAAAAGAGAGAGATAATTTTGCTATCAGTTAAACATTTGACATCAAGAAGTAATAGCTACTTAGTTAAAAAAAATCTTTGAATTTAGACATTGGTAAGAAAGAAGGAAAAAGGGAAGTAAGGAAAGGAGGAGAAGGAAGGAAGGAAGAAAGGAAGTAAGGAAGGAAGGAAGGAAGGAAGGAAGGATGGAAGGAAGGAAGGAAGGAAGGAAGGAAGGAAGGAAGGACGGAAGGAAGGAAGGAAGGAAGGAAGGAAGGAAGGAAGGAAGGAAGGAAGGAAGGAAGGAAGGAAGGAAGGAAGGAAAGAAAGAAGGATACCATTTTTAATTGTTCTTAGTTTTTTTCATATATTTGTCATGTTTTTTCTACTAAAAATGACAGTCATTTTTGGTTTTGCTTGCAACAATCTAATACTCATATCTTTTCACTGATACCACAATCACAACTACCATTTGCATCTCTCAATGTACCTAGCCCAAGACTACTTTCCTTAATTCTACTTTTTGGCTGTGTGTGTGTATACGTGTGTGTGTGTGTGTGTGTGTGTCTGTTTTTCTTTCTCTATGGCTCTCTCTGTCTCTTTTTTGTGTGTGTCTCTCTCTGTATCTCTGACTCTTTTTGTGTATCTCTGTCTCTCTGTGTGTCTCTCTGTGGCTCTTTCTCTTTCTTTTTCCGAGGGTCTCTCTCTGGCTCTGGCTCTCTCTCTGTGTCTCCTTCTCAGTATCTCTGACTCTTTCTCTGTCTCTCTGTATCTATCTCTGACTCTTTTTGTATCTCTGTCTCTGTGTGTGTGTGTCTCTCTGTGGCTTTTTCTCTTTCTTTCTCTATCGCTCTCTGTCTCTTTTTCTGTATCTCTTTCTCTGTATCTCTGACTCTTTTTGTGTCTCTGTCTCTGTCTCTGTGTGTGTCTCTGTGGCTCTTTTTCTTTCTCTATGCCTCTCTGTCTCTTTTTTTGTGTGTCTTTCTCTGTATCACTGACTCTTTTTTTTTTTTTTTTTGTGTGTGTGTGTGTGTGTGTGTGTGTGTGTGTGTGTGTGTCTGTGGCTCTTTCTCTTTCTTTCTCCAAGGGTCTCTCTCTGGCTCTGGTTCTCTCTCTGTGTCTCTTTCTCAGTATCTCTGACTCTTTGTCTCTCTGTCTCTATCTCTGACTCTGTCTCCCTGTCTCTGTCTCTCTCTCTATTCCTCTCCTTCCCTCTCTGTTTCTCTTATCTCTGTTTCATTTTCTCTCTATTACACACACACACACACACACACACACACACACACACACACACACACACACACACACCCATTGCCTAACCATGTTATGTTGCTTGATTACAATTACCTCCCATTACCTCAGCTCTTTATTTGCACTGTCACCACCTGTGGTGCCATATTTTAAGAAACTTACACTTGATTGTTCCCTTTCCCTCTACTAAATGTACTTTGATTTGACTTCTATCTATAGCTTTCCCCATACACAATCTCAGACAAGATGAGACTTCTAAAAGTGTTATCCTTGCAGAATATAAATATTGTACTATGGTATAATGAATAGTGTATTGGATCTAAATAATAGAAGGCTCCCTCTGTCATTATTTTTTGACCGTATGCAAAGTAACTTAAATTTCCTGTATCTCAGGATACCTATGAATGGGACTAATTTCATAAAGTTTTCTCAGCTTATGAGACTTGGCCCAAGTCACATGATACCTATTCCCAGAGCTGGAAGATCAAGCATTGGATACTGGGTTGCAGGAAGTCACATGATCTTGAAAACTGACCTTAGCTCAGCAACAGGAAGTGATGACCCACAGGAAGCAGACAACACTGGTGACCATTGGTCTAGGATGGTTACTTCCTTTTAGTCTATCCAATGAAAAGACTTGGGTCTTTTGCTATTTAAATCCTAACAAGCTTCTGGTTTGTCAGGGTTCATGAACACATGGTGGGAGCTGAGATGGCTCCCAGGTATGCTTGGACCTCTCCCTGCAGGGACTAAATAAATGCTTTCTCTTTGTGCCTGAAGATATCTCTGATTAGTTAATTTGGGAATTACCACACACCACTGGAATTTTTAAAAAACTAAATTAGATGTGAGGAAATCAGAGAGCAATTAATCAGTCATTAAACAAGTATTTAAGTTCCCATTATGAATCAAACATTGTTCTAGGTCTTGGAGATAAAGAAAAAAATTAGAAATGATTCCTGCCCTCAAGGAGCTTACATAATTTTTTGAGAGACACAATATATGTGTACATATACTTAAGTATAAAATACATACCAGTGTCTATATATATATATATCCATACATATATTTATGATTGTATGCGATGTCTATATGCATATTTATATAGATATGTATTTTGTATAATACATTATGCATATATATTACACACATAGATAGAGACAGAGAAGAGATACACAGTTCCCTTTTAATGTCCTGACTCAGTTTCCCTAATTGTCCTGTTCAATTACTCTGCCTCAGGTTATAATCATTCCCTCTTGATAAAGGTCTTTATCTATTTTAGAAATCATTAGAATAGGAGAAGTCTCTCTAGTATCTCCCTCCATTATGTCATCCTCATCCAAGGTTCCTCCCTCATTAGATCATCATTCTTGTTATCCTATAAAAGAATCTCATATGGAACATTTGCTACTGAATTCTTGGAGACAATAGTCTCATTCAGCCCTGGGACCAAACTATGGATCCATTTGGTTCCAGTAAGTCTCTCCCATTTAATAAATTATTAAATACACTCTAATTTCTATTGCTCAGTTTCTCCTGTATTACATGGGGACAGCTAAGTGGTACAGTGGATAGAATGGCAGAAATGGAATCAGATGGAGTCTTTTTCCTGAATTTAAATCCAGCCTCAGACACTGGGCAAGTCACTTAATCTTGTTTGCTTCAGTTTCCTTATCTGTAAAATGAGCTGAAAAGGCAAATGGCAAATCCCTCCAATATTTTTATCAAGAAAACTTGAAAAGGATCACAAAGAGTGACTGAAAAAAATGATGAAATAAAGAGTTTGTGTACATAGAAATATATGTCTCTATCAATAAAAAATAATTAAAAAAAGAAATATATGTCTACGCATTTTGTATACTTGCATATACATATGTTTGAACATACAAAAAGGAGTCAACAAATCAAGTTGTCTTTAGTGGAGAGGGAACATGCAGCTAGGGACATTAGGAAAGACAGTATTTAGGTTACACTTGATTTGAATTGTGAAAGAATTAAGGATTCTAAAAAATGAAAATGAGAAGGAAATGAATTTTGCACATGGAGCACAGGCAAATGGGAAATGGGAAAAAAATCATATAAGAACATTGTGGCAAATTTGAACAATAGAGTGTTCGGAAACAATCTGTTACAAGGCAGGAAAAGTTGGCTGAAGTCAATTTGTGAAGGGCTTGAAACAGCAAACCAAGAAGCTTATATTTGATCTTAGAAGTAATAGGAATTCAATAGAACTTAGTGAGAATGGAAATTAGAGGGATAGATCTGCTCCTTCAGAAAATCATTTTAGCATCTGTGCGGAGGAAGGGTAGGGGTGGGCTGAAAGACTAATTAGAAGGTTTTTGCAAGTAAAAGGAGATAAGGAGGATGATGACTATAAGAAGATAATGAGGATGATGACTATGGAGAGAATGGACTGAATGGAAAGAAGGGAATGCATAAAACATATAGTAGAAACCTCAAGATTTGTAAACTGAATTTGTGGGCCTGTGTAAATGAAGTCAGAATTATATCAAGATTTTTGAACATAGGTGGAGGAGTTTGGTGATACAATGGACAGAATGTTGGGCCTGAAATCAGGGAGATTCCTCTTCCTAAGTTCAAATCTTCCCTCAGATACTTACTAGCTGTGTGATCCTGGGCGAGTCATTTACCCCTGTTTCTCTGTTTCCTCATCTGTAAAATAAACCAGAGAAGGAAATGACACAATATTTTTGCCAAGAAAACCCCAAAAGGTGTCATAAAGAGTCAGTCATGACTGCAAAATGACTGAATGACAGCAAATTGAAAGGTGTTGATGCCTTACACAAATCTTAGAGTTTCTAAGCCACTCTAGGGATTATTAGTTTCTCACTATCATATTTGGGTTATTTCCAGTATAATTTTTCAATTCTATGGATTTTTCTGGGCTTTATTGTAGTTACATATTATTCTTTTTTCAATGACATTTTTGTTTATTATTATTTTTTTTCTTTCTTGCTGCTGTATTTTTCCCTGGAGTTTTTTTTTTTTTAATAAATTTTGGTTTTTCTGTTATTTTTAAAACTTTATTTCTTATACTTTTTACTGTTTTGAAATGAGAGAGAGGATTTAGGCATAGGCATGATCTCTCACAGCCATCCTGCTGATTCTCACTCCTTCACCCTTTCAAAACTTTGTATTCCAAATTTTTCTCCCTCTCTCTTTCCTTAGACAGTATGCACCTACCTGTACAATTTATCAAAACATATTTCTACATTTATCATGATGCACAAGAAAAGTCAGACCAAAAGGGGGAAAAATGAGAAAACAACAACAACAACAACAACAACAACAACAACAACAACAACAACAAGAAAGCTAACAACCACCACCACCACAAAAGATGAAAAAACTATATTGAGATTCACATTCAGTCCCCATAGTCATTTCTCTGAGTGTGGATGGCTCTTTCCATCACAAATCTTTTGGATTTGGCCTGAATCACCTCATTACTGAAAATGATCCAGGACAGAGCCATGATGGTAGAGAGTAAAAAAATCTTTGTCTGAACTCTTCCTGGTTTTCTTCAGATCAACCATGAGATCAAACCTCTGCACAGGTTTTGGAGTGACAGAATCCACAAATATTTAGAGCATAACAAATTTCCAGTTGAAAATATGTTGGAAGAAAAAAATGTTATAATTATAAAATAAAATAAAAAATTCAAAAAAAAAAAAAAAAAAAAAAAAAGAAAATATGTTGGAAGAACATTAGGAAAGATGTATCTCAATTCGGCACGAGAGGAGGCAGCCCAGCAGAGGCACAGTGAAAAGACCCAAAGTGGAGAGACCTCCATGCATTGGGGAAATCTACTTAAAGAGTCTTAACCAAAATACAGCAGGGTTGGCTACTTTGGCCTAGTTCAGAAGCCAATGGATCATCAGATTACCTGTGAGACCTCAGGCAAATAGTGAGCCTATGAACCTCAGAATAATGTGAGATTTGGCCATACACATCCAGCATGAAAAGGATGCCAGCAGTACCAGCCCTAGGGCAGTATGAAGCCAGTTAGTTGGGAGGAAGGTTGGGACAGTCTATCCATTGCCCTAAGAGCAGACCTCAATTCTTAAAAATGAGCAAAAATTCAAAAAAGTTCTGATCATAGATAGCTTTTATGGAGATAGGGAAGAACAAACCTGAAACTTTGAGGTTCTACTAAAGTAGAATGTCAAGCCTCAAAGGGTAATATGAGTTGGTCTCCAATTCAAAAGCATATCTTGGAATAATTCAAAAAAGGATCTTAAAAAGAGAATTAGCAGAAAAATAGAGAAAGGAAAAGAGAGCTTTACAGAAGAGTTTAGAAAAGTAAACACAGAAATTATCTGAAGAAAGCTCCTTAAAAAGCAGATTTGAAGAAATGGAAAAAGAAAGCAACTTGACAAATGGAATTGATGAAATGGAAAAGGAAAACAGTTCCCTAAAAATCAGAATTGGTGAAATAGGGAAAAATCCACTGAACAAGACAATTCATTTGGCTAAGTTTGATTAGTCACATGCAAATGTAGATTCTCTTTTAAAAAGCTAACTGGAGAAAATAATTCACTAAAAATTAGAATTGAACAAATGGAAGTGAATGACTCAATGAGATATCAAGAAGTAGTTAAAAAAAACAAAATAAAATAAAAGAAGAAAAGAAAAAAGAATGAAAGGAAGGAAGGAAGGAAGGAAGAGAGACAGAGAGAGAGAGAGAGAAAGAAAGAAAGAAAGAAAGAAAGAAAGAAAGAAAGAAAGAAAGAAAGAAAGAAAGAAAGAAAGAAAGAAAGAGAGAGAGAGAGAGAAAGAAAGAGAAAGAAAGAAAGAAAGAAAGAGAGAAAGAAAGAGAGAGAGAAAGAAAGAGAGAAAGAAAGAAAGAAAGAAAGAAAGAAAGAAAGAAAGAAAGAAAGAGAGAGAGAGAAAGAAAGAAAGAAAGAAAGAGAGAGAAAGAAAGAAAGAAAGAGAGAGAGAAAGAAAGAAAGAAAGAAAGAAAGAAAGAAAGAAAGAAAGAGAGAGAGAGAGAAAGAAAGAAAGAAAGAAAGAAAGAAAGAAAGAAAGAAAGAAAGAGAGAGAGAGAGAGAAAGAGAGAGAGAGAGAGAGAGAGAGAGAGAGAGAGAGAGAGAGAGAGAGAGAGAAAGGAAGGAAGGAAGGAAGGAAGGAAGGAAGGAAGGAAGGAAGGAAGGAAGGAAGGAAGGAAGGAAGGAAGGAAGGAAGGAAGGAAGGAAGGGAGATAATGTAAAATACTTCATGGGAAAAACAATTGATCTGTAAAACAGATCCAGGAGAAACAATCTAAGAATCACTGGACTACCTAAAAAGTACAATGAAAAAAGAGTCTAAATAGCATCTTTCCAGAAATCACCAAGGAAAATTGTCCCAACATCCTAAAACTAGATGGTAAAATAGCCATTGAAAGAATCATCTCTTGAAATAAAACTCAAAATGAAAATTCCAGAGAATATCTTAGTTAAATTTCAGAATTATAAGATTAGGGAGAGAATATTGCAAACAGGTAGAAACAATTCAATTATTGAGGAGCTAAAATCAGAATTACCTAGGATTTAGCAGATTCCACTTTAAAGGATAAAAAGGCCTAGAACAGAATATTCCTAAGGACAAAGGAGCTTAGACTGCAGCCAAGAAACGATTGTCCAGGAAAATTATCTTTCAGGGGAAAAGATGGATGTTCAATGAAATGGGTCAATTTCATTTATTTTTGATGAAAAGACCAGAACTGAAGAGAAAATTTAATCTTCAAATACAGAACCCAATAAAAACATAAATAGGTAAAAAGTGAAGAAAAGTGGTTTTTAAAGGTTAAAAGTTTATATCACGAAATGGGAAGATGATAGGTTTAACTCTTGAGAACTATATTTTTGTTAGGGATATACTTACAAGGTATACCTGTAATTTGACTGCATTGTGATGATATAAAAAGAAACTGGGGTGGAAAAAATATTGCACTACAAGAAGAGGAAAAAGCAGGTAAAATGGATTAAATTAAATCACATGAAAAGGCAAAAAAAAAAAAAAAAAGACCTACTATAATTGAGGGAGAGAAAGGAGAGGAATGAGTGTTATGTGAACTTAAATCTCACTGAATTTAGCTCAAAGAGATAATATCAGACAAATTTAGTTTGATAGTGAAACCTATCTTGTCCTATAGAGAAGTAGGAGGGAAAATGGGAAAAGCTAATAGAAAGGAAAATGGAAGTAGAAGGGGAAAGGGAAAACAAAGGAGAGAGGAGCTGTAAAAAGGGAAAGCTTCTTGAGGAAGGTGTTGGTCAAAGCAAAACACTAAGGGGAGGGAAGAGGGAAAGAAAATATATACATATATATGTGTATATAGATAGATAGATAGATAGATAGATAGATAGATAGATAGATAACTTAGGAAAATAAGATGGCAGAAAATGAGTTAGTCATTTTAACTGTGAATATGAATGGAATAAACTCTCCCATAAAATGGAAGCTGAGGAGACTAAAAGTAGATTTGTCTCCAGAGGAATCCCCTAAGGGGGATATGATCTGCCCCTCAATACATAAGGCTCTCATAGAGGAAATGAAAAAGGCTCTCACAAGAGAGCTAGAAGAGAAATGGGAAAAGGAAAGGGAAACTTGGCAAGAGAGTCTGGAGAAGTCATCCCATGCATTTAAAGACAGAGTGGATAAAGAAATGAAATCATTGAAAAAAAAATTAGTGAATTAGAAAAGGTAAACAACTCCAAGGAAAACAGGATTAGTGAATTGGAAAAGGTAAACAACTCCAAGGAAAACATGATTAAGTGAGCTAGAAAAAGAAAACACCTCTCTAAAAAATAAAATGGATGAAATGGAAAAAAAAATCCATAGAAGAAAATAACTCACTTAAAAACTCAATTGTACAATTACAAAAAGATGTAAAAAAAGTGAGTGAAGAAAATACATCATTAAAAATTAGACTTGAACAAGTAGAAATGAATGACTCAAGGAGAAACCAAGAAGTAGTCAAGCAAAACCAGAAAAATGAAACAATTGAAAAGAATGTCAAGTACCTTATTGAAAAGACAACAGATCCAGGAGAGACAATTTGAGAATAATCAGACTCCCTGAAAAATGTGAGGGAAAAAAAAGAGACTGGACACTATTTTCCAGGAAATTATCAAAGAGAACTGCCCAGATGTTTTGGAAACAGAGGGTAAAATAGACATTGATCATCAATCAAAATGCCAAGAAATATAGTGGCCAAGTTCAAGAACCATCAGACAAAGAAAAAAATAAGCTGCTAGAAAAAAGCAATGCAGATATGGAGGAGCCACAATAAGGATAACCTAGGATCTAGCAGCATCCACATTAAAAGAACGAAGGGCCTGGAACATGATATTCTGAAAAGCTAAGGAACTTGGTATGCAGCCAAGAATAACTTACCCAGCAAAAATGAGCATCATTTTCTAGGGAAGAAGATGGACATTTAACAAAATAAATGAATTCCATCTATTCTTGATGAAAAAACCAGACCTACACAAAATGTTTGATCTTCAAATACAGAACTCAAGAGATTTCTAAAAAGGTAAAAAGAAATCTTGAGAATTATATTTCTGCCATAAAGATATGTAAAGAACACATGTATAATTTGTGCTAGAAACTAGAGGTGAAAAGGAAATTATATCACAAAAAAGGGTAAAGGGGTGGTACTACATCTCATGAAGAGGCAAAGGTAACCTATTATATCTGAGAGAAAGAAAGGAGGGGGATGAACATAATGTTTATCAATAGACATATTCGATTTATGGTGAAACTTCTTCCACTTCATTGAAAAGTGAGAGGGAAGGAGTAAGCTTAGGGGAAGGGAATACAGAAATTGTGAGAAAAAGGGATAAAAAAAGAAGAGGAACTTTAAGGTGGGGGAGGGATACTAAAAAGGGAGGGCTGTGAAAAGCAAGTGGTGTTTACAAGTTTAATACTGGGTAGGGGGGTAAGAGGGAAGGAAAGGAAAAAAGCATAAGCAGGGGTTAAGGAGATAGCAAGCAATATAGAATTAGTCATTCCAACCATAAATGTGAATGGGATAAACTCTCCCAAAAAGAGGAAGCAGTTAGCAGACTGGATTAAAAGCCAGAATCCTACTATATGTTGTTTACAGGAAACATACCTGAAATAGGGTGATACATTCAAACTAAATGTAAAAGGGAGGAGCAGAATCTTCTATGCTTCAAGTGAAGCCAAAAAAGCAGGGATTGTCATCTTCATTTCAGATAAAGCAAAAACAAAAATCGATCTAATTAAAAGAGATAAGGAAGGGCATTATATCTTGCAAAAGGGTAGTATAGATAATGAAGCAGTATCAATATTAAACATATACACACCAAGTGGTGCAGCATCTAAATTCTTAAGAGAGAAATTAAGAGAGCTGCAAGAAGAAATAGACAGCAAAACTATACTAGTGGGAAATCTCAACCTTGCACTCTCAGAATTAGATAAATCAAACCACAAAATAAATAAGAAAGAAGTCAAAAAGGTAAATAGAATACTAGAAAAGTTTGATAAGATAGATCTTTGGCGAAAGCTAAATGGAGACAGAAATTATGCTTTCTGTCTCCAGCATTTCATGGAACCTATAAAAAATTGATCATATACTAGGACATAAAAACCTCAAAATCAAATGCAGTAAGGCAGAAATATTAAATGCATCCTTTCCAGACCACAATGCAATTAAAATTACATTTAATAAAAAGCCAGGGGAAATAGACCAAAAATAATTAGAAACTAAATAATCTTACACTAAAGAATGATTGGGTAAAACAGCAAGTCATAAACATAATTAATAACTCCACCCAAGAAAATGACAATAATGAGACATCATACCAAAATGTGTGGGATACAGCCAAAGCAGTAATAAGGGGAAGTTTTATATCACTAGAGGCCTATTTGCATAAAATAGAGAAAGAGAAGGTCAACGAATTGGGCTTACAACTAAAATTGCTAGAAAAGGAACAAATTAAAAACCCCCAGACAAACATGAAACTTGAAATTCTAAAAATAAAAGATGAGATTAACAAAATTGAAAGTAAAAAAAAAAACTATTGAATTAATTAATAAAACTGAGAGTTGGTTCTATGAAAAAACCAACAAAATAGACAAACCCTTAGTAAATCTGATTAAAACAAGAAAAGAGGAAAAGCAAATTGTTAGTCTTAAAAATGAAAAGGGAGAACTCACCACTAATGAAGAGGAAATTAGAACAGTAGTTAGGAGATGCTTTGCTCAACTTTATGCCAATAAATTCGATAACTTAAATGAAATGGAAGAATACTTTTAAAATATAGCTTGCCCAGATTAACAGAGGAAGAAGTAAATAGTCTAAATAGTCCCATTTCAGAAAAAAGAATTAGAAAAAGCTATTAACCACCTCCCTAAGAAAAAAATCCCCAGGACCAGATGGATTTACATGTGAATTCTACCAAACATTTAAAGAACAAGTAACTCCAATGCTATATAAAATACTTGAAAAAATAGGGATTGAAGGAGTCCTACCAAATTCCTTTTATGGCATAGACATGGTACTGATACCTAAACCAGGTAGGCTGAAAACTGAGAAAGAAAATTATAGACCAATCTCCCTAATGAACATTGATGCTAAAATCTTAAATAAAATATTACCAAAAAGACTACAGAAAATCATCCCCAGGATAATACACTATGACCAAGTGGGATTTATACCAGGAATGTAGGGCTGGTTTAATATTAGGAAAACTATTAGCATAATCGACTTTATCAATAACCAAATTAACAAAAACCATTTGATCATCTCAATAGATGCAGAAAAAGCATTTGATAAAATCCAACATCCATTCCTACTAAAAACGTTTGAGAGTATAAGAATAAATGGACTATTCCTTAAAATAATAAGGAGCATATATTTAAAACCGTCAGTAAACATCATACCTAATGGCGATAAACTAGAACCTTTCCCAGTAAGATCAGGAGTGAAATAAGGTTACCCACTATCACCATTACTATTCAACATTGTACTAGAAATGTTAGCCTCGGCAATAAGAGCCGAGAAAGAGATTCAAGGAATTAGAGTAGGAAATGAGGAAATCAAACTATTACTCTTTGCAGATGACATGATGGTATACTTAGAGAACCCCAAAGACTCTGCTAAAAAGCTATTAGAAATAATTCAGAAGTTTAGAAAAGTTGCAGGATACAAAATAAATTCACATAAACCCTCAGCATTTTTATACATTACCAACACAATCCAACAGCAAGAGATACAAAGAGAAATTCCATTCAAAATAACAGTCGATTGTATAAAATATTTGGGAATATATTTACCAAAGGAAAGTCAGGAATTATATGAGCAAAATTGCAAAACACTTGCCACAAAAATTAAAGTCAGATTTAAATAATTGGAAAGACATAAAGTGCTCTTGGATAGGCCCAGCGAATATAATTACTCCCTAAACTAATCTATTTATTTAGTGCTATAGCAATACGACTCCCAAGAAACTATTTTAATGACCTAGCAAAAATAACAACAAAATTCATATGGAAGGACAAAAGGTCGGGAATTCAAGTGAAGTAATGAAAAAAAAAATCAAATGAAGGTGGTCTATGTGTACCTGATCTAGAACTATATTATAAAGCAGCAGTCACCAAAACCATTTTGTATTGGCTTAGAAATAGACTAGTTGATCAGTGGAATAGGTTAGGTTCACAGGGTAAGATAGGGAATAAAATCTAGTGTTTGACAAACCCAAAGATCCCAACTTTTGGGATAAGAATTCATTATTTGACAAAAACTGCTGGGAAAATTAGAAATTAGTATGGCAGAAACTAGGCATGGACCCACATTTAACACCACATACTAAGATAAGATCAAAATGGGTCCAAGATTTAGGCACAAAGAATGAAATCATAAATAAATTGGAGGAACATGGGATGGTTTACCTCTCAGACTTGTAGAGGAGGAAGGAATTTGTGTCCGAAGGAGAACTAGAGATCATTATTGATCACAAAATAGAAAATTTTGATTACATCAAATTAAAAAGTTTTTCCACAAACAAAACTAATGCAAACAAGATGAGAAGGGAAGTAACAAATTGGGAAAACATTTTTACAGTTAAAGGTTCTGATAAAGGCCTCATCTCCAAAATATACAGAGAATTGACTTTAATTTATAAAAAATCAAGCCATTCTCCAATTGATAAATGGTCAAAGGATATGAACAATTTTCAGATGATGAAACTGAAACTATTTCCACTCATACGAAAGAGTGTTCCAAATTACTATTGATCAGAGAATGCAAATTAAGACAACTCTGAGATACCACTACATACCTGTCAGATTGGCTAAGATGACAGGAACAAATAATGATGAATTTTGGAGGGGATGTGGAAAAACTGGAACACTGATGCATTGTTGGTGGAGTTGTGAAAGAATCCAACCATTCTGGAGAGCAATCTGGAATTATGCCCCAAAAGTTATCAAAATGTGCATATCCTTTGATCCAGCAGTGCTACTACTGGGCTTATATCCCAAGGAAATACTAAAGAAGGGAAAGGGACCTGTATGTGCCAAAATGTTTGTGGCAGCCCTTTTTGTAGTGGCTAGAAACTGGAAAATGAATGGATGTCCATCAATTGGAGAATGGTTGGGTAAATTATGGTATATGAATGTTATGGAATGTTATTGTTCCGTAAGAAATGACCAACAGGAGGAATACAGAGAGGCTTGGAGAGACTTACAACTGATGCTGAGTAAAACGAGAAGAACTAGGAAATCATTATATACTTCAACAATGATACTGTATGAGGATGTATTCTGATGGAAGTGGATATCTTCAACATAGAGAAGAGTTTATCCAATTCCAATTGATCAATGATGGACAGAATCAGCTACACCCAGAAAAAGAATACTGGGAAATGAGTGTTAGAATTTTTTGTTTTTCTCTCCAGATTATTTTTACTTTCCGAATACAATTCTTCCTTTGCAACAACAACAACAAAATTCGTTCTGTGCATATATATTTTACCTAGTATATGCTATAAGATATTTAATATATTTGGAAATGCCTGCCATTTAGGGGAGGGGATGGAGGTAAGGAGGGGAAAAATTCGGAATGGAGGTGAGTACAAGGGATAATGTTGTAAAAAAATTACCTATTCATATGTACTGTCAAAAAAAATGGAGAGATATTTTCATATAAGAGGTATGATTTATTGATATAATTAATCTAAACTTTTCTCTTATATGATATCAATTATCTATGTTATGCATATCATTTTATGTTGTTATGTTATATTGTATAAATAAAACAATAAACATATAAAAATTGTTACATGAATAAAATAGAGAAAAAAGAGATCAATGAAATAGGTATACAATTTAAAAAACTAGAAAAAGAACAAATTAAAAACCCACAATTAAATACTAAATTTGAAATTCTGAAAATAAAAGGGGAGATTAATAAAATTAAATGTAAGAAAGCTATTGAATTAATAAACAAAACTAAGAGTTGGTTTTGTGAAAAAATCAACAAAATAGATAAACCTTTAGTTAATTTGATTAGAAAAAGGAAGAAAATCGGATTGTTAGTATCAAAAAAGAAAAGTGTGAATTGAGCAACAATTAGGAGCAATTTTGCTCAACTGTATGCCAATAAAACTTTTTTTTTGCTAGTAAATTTATTTTTAATTCATATTACTTCATGAATCATGTTGGGAGAGAAAAATCAGAGCAAAAAGGAAAAACCACGGGAGAGATTAAAAAAACAAAACGAAACAAAAACAAAACAAAAAACAAAAATGAAACAGAAATGCACATAGAATGTGTTGATTTAAATTCAGTCTTCTTCATTCTTTTCTGCATGGAGATGCCATTTTCTGACCAAAGTCTATAGGGATCACTTTGGATCACTAAACCACTGAGAAGAACCAAGTCTTTCAGAGTTGATTATCACATAATTTTGCTGTTTATTGTGTACAATGTATTCCTGATTCTGTTATTTTGCTCAGCATCTGTTCATGTAACTATTTCCAGGCCTTTCTAAAATCAGCTTGTTCATCACTTTTTATTGAAAAGTAATATTCTATCATGTTCATAAACCACAACTTATTCAACCATTCCTCAGTTGATGGGCATCTACTCATTTTCCTATTCATTGCTACTACAAAAAGAGCTACTTTTACATAAGTGGATCTTTTTTTTTTCCTCCTTTAAGATTTCCTTGGGATGCAGACTCAGTAATGGCACTGCTGAGTCAAAAGGTATGCACAGTTTGACAGCCCGTTCCTTGACAGCATTCCATGTTTGAACCCATTCCCTAATTTCTATCTTATAGGACTTAGGTCTCGAATTGGAAAGGAATTCAGAGAATATCTAGCCCATACATACTTTACAGCTAAAATATTGAGACATAGAAAGGTTAAATAACTGGCCTAAACAGGTGGTAAACATTGGAGGTGAGATTTGAACTCAGATCCTCTCACTCAATGACAGTCATCTTTCTTGCAACAAGATATGCTGCTCTTGTGGATCATTCTTACACTATCTTATTGCAAATTGTTAACAATTCTAATAAATGAACCTGTGTTGATTAATTTACTATGAAATTGCTACATTAGTTCTTCCTACAAATACATTTATATTTTAACATAGACTCTCTAGGGTCAGTACCATAATCCAGAATTATGACTCCAATAATGAAAATCTCAAGGATTTTGACAGACAAATGGGGTGATGTGAGGAGATATTTTAGGGCAGAATGAATGTTTTTTGGCATACCTTAAACTACACTGGATAAGTTACCATCTACTTCACCTAACACACATGACTAATTTTAATTTGTCAAGGATTTGTGATTTCATTAATGGAGGAACGTGCTCTAGAACTAAATAAAGAGTCTTTGAGAGTTGCTGTGCCTCCAAATTAATCATCTAACCAACCTGGTACTAAGCCTTTCCAAATGAAATCATGATTGTCCTCTGATGAGAGACAAAGTGCTTTTCACAAGGCCTGGGTCAACAAGTCTTTTTATTTTAATAGAAACTGCAAGGGCATGAGCTCCCATGGCATAACTGATAAAAACCCAAGGTCACTTCTGGGCCATCCTGAAGCACTGCAGAGGGACTTTAATAGAGATTAGCAATGGCTATATATATAACTGGACTCCAAACTTGTCATTCTATACCTCTGACATTGTCATGTGTCCCTGGTAAGTAAGTTCAGGACCATTAAGTTTGTATTTAAACTATCTCTACACAAATGAAGAGAACCAAATAAATATTGAATGAATGTGTATTAAACTAAATAATGAATTTTTTAAATTATGTTTCTTTCTTGATAACTCTTGGCTGCTCACTTATCTAAATCTTTCTTCCTCCATGTTCTCCATGGAATTCCTCAGGTAATTTGACATTTTAACATTTCAGAGGTGGAGTCAAGATGATAGAGTAAAGTCAGGAATTTGCCCAAACCAAATTTGAGTTTGGAGCACCCAAAGCACTCCAAATTCCTTTAAATAATGATTTTATTAGTCATTATTAGTCAAAGTTTAGAGCATCAGAACACCCAAAAAGACAGAGTGGAACATTTTCCAGCCAAAGGCAATTTAGAAGCTCAGCAAAAAAGGTCTGAGAAATCAGGTTGGGAGTGTGGCCCATAGTACCCAGTGCAGGATGCTCTGGTACAGCACCAGACCCAGACTCAGACCAGATCAGGTCTGACCTCTGAATCAGCAGCAGTACTGGTGACTTCTCGACTTCTCAGTCCAGAGATATAAAAAACTATTTGGAAAGTCAGCAGAAAAGCTCTGTGGAACAAGAGTGGGACTCCAATGCCCAATCCCAGCACAGGCCGGACACAAGTCCCAACTCCAGCCCCAACCATAGCATCAGTGAGACAAGACCTCTGAATCAGAAGCAATCTAGAGGCTTCTGGACCTCTCAATCTGGGCACTCCAGAGAGTATTTGGAAGGTCAGTGGAGAGCAACAGGGTAGAAGTCTGATATACAGTCCCAGTACAGCCTCAATGAGCAAAGCCCCAGCCCCTGACAGCAAATATTACAGCTACAGTGAGATGGGAACACGCTCAGCAGCTCTAGAGCAGAAAAGAGTGCTTGTGGTCAGATTCCTAAATGAATTTCTGAAAACAGCTGCACAAACCCCTGATACCTGGGATAGTGTACTCTCTATATTGGAAACAGAGTCCTACTTTAATAAAAAGTTAAAATCAATGGCAAAAACTAGGCATGGACCCACATTTAACACCACATACTAAGATAAGATCAAAATGGGTCCAAGATTTAGGCATAAAGAACGAGATCATAAATAAATTAGAGGAACATAAGATAGTTTATCTCTAAGACTTGTGGAGGAGGAAGGAATTTGTGTACAAAGGAGAACTAGAGATCATTATTGGTCACAAAATAGAAAATTTTGATTACATCAAATTAAAAAGTTTTTCCACAAACAAAACTAATGCAAACAAAATTAGAAGGGAAGTAACAAATTGGGAAAGCATTTTTACAGTTAAAGGTTCTGATAAAGGTCTCATCTCCAAAATATACAGAGAATTGACTTTAATTTATAAAAAATCAAGCCATTCTCCAATTGATAAATGGTCAAAGGATATGAACAATTTTCAGATGATGAAACTGAAACTATTTCCACTCATACGAAAGTGTTCCAAATTACTATTGATCAGAGAATGCAAATTAAGACAACTCTGAGATACCACTACATACCTGTCAGATTGGCTAAGATGACAGGAACAAATAATGATGAATTTTGGAGGGGATGTGGAAAAACTGGAACACTGATGCATTGTTGGTGGAGTTGTGAAAGAATCCAACCATTCTGGAGAGCAATCTGGAATTATGCCCCAAAAGTTATCAAAATGTGCATATCCTTTGATCCAGCAGTGCTACTACTGGGCTTATATCCCAAGGAAATACTAAAGAAGGGAAAGAGACCTGTATGTGCCAAAATGTTTGTGGCAGCCCTTTTTGTAGTGGCTAGAAACTGGAAAATGAATGGATGTCCATCCATTGGAGAATGGTTGGGTAAATTATGGTATATGAATGTTATGGAATGTTATTGTTCCGTAAGAAATGACCAACAGGAGGAATACAAAGAGGCTTGGAGAGACTTACATCAGCTGATGCTGAGTAAAAAGAGCAGAACCAGGAGATCATTATACACTTCAACAATGATACTGTATGAGGTTGTATTCTGATGGAAGTGGATATCTTCAACATAGAGAAGAGCTAATCCAATTCCAATTGATCAATGATGGACAGAATCAGCCACACCCAGAAAAGGAACACTGGAAATGAGTGTAAACTGTGAGCATTTTTGTTTGTTTTTTGTTTTTTGTTTTTCTTCCCTGATTATTTTTACCTTCTGAATACAATTCTTCCTTTGCAACAACAACAACAAAATTCAGTTCTGCACATATATATTGTACCAAGCATATACTATAAGATATTTAATGTATGGGAATGCCTGCCATCTAGGGGAGGAGGTGGAGGGAAGGAGGGGAAAAATTTGGAACAGAAGGGAGTACAAGCGATAATGTTGTAAAAAAAAAATTCCTATGTATATGTACTGTCAAAAAAAAATTATAATTATAAAATTAATAAAAAAAAGTTAAAATCAATAATAGTCTTGGAAAATGAGTAGAAAACAAAAAAAAAGTTTTTGAACATTGAAAAGTATTATAGTGATAAGAAGGATCTGAACACACATTCAGAAGATCATACCAATGTCAAAGCTTCTATTTCCAAAGTCTCCAAGAAAAGTAAGAATTAGGCTTAGGCCATGAAAGAGTTCTAAAGGATTTTTAAAACCAAGTAAAAGAGATAGAGGAAAAATTAGGAAAAGAATTGAGAATGGTCCAAAAATAAATACAAAAAAATAATGAAAAGAAGACCTAAAAAGCAAAACTGGCCAATTGGGAAATGAGATACAAAAGCTCACTGAGGAAAATAATTCCTTAAAAAGTAAAATTGAGCAAATGGAAGCTAATGATTTTATGAAAAATCAAGATACAATAAAGCAAAACCAAATAAATGAAAAATAGAAAAAAGGTGAAATATTTTATTTCAACATTTTGCTTTGTGGGTGAAAACATAGCTTATATGTTGCTGCTCAAATGTTCAGCATTTTTAACCTTTGCCCATTGAAAAAGCATCATCATTGCCTCTTTCAGGCCTAAGGAAAATTGCTCTCTGCCCTTTTTTTACATCCTTCCCTAGCTCTCTAATCTTCTCCTTCATGCTGTCCAGCTGACCAACTAGGACTAATCAGTGCTCTTAAAATGAGGATCCAAGGAGATACTCATGGTCAGGAGGGAAAGATCTAGCAGCCTATTTCACGTTTAATCAAGGATTGTAAGCACATCTAAATATCCCCCCCTCAAAAGAAATATGGATCCTTTTTCTTATGAAAATTAAAATTTCAGGACTTGGGAATTTTCATAACCTTTTCTATTTAAATTTAAGTTTCTATTTAAGTCTAATCTAAGAGATTGTCTATACACTTACATGTGTTTTGTGGATATACTCACATATACAGGTGTGTATGCATATGTGTATAGATATGCACATGCATGCATATATTTGTGTCCATATATATATGTATATATATATATATATATTTTTTTTTTTTTTTTTGCATCAAAGTTACAAAGACCGGGTCCCAGAATGGTGTTTGTTCACTTAATATCATCCACTTATAGAATAAGTTGTACTGTATCAGAAGGGCACACATGACCTGTTGCACATACGTGTACACTAGTATTGTCATGTTTTTAGACATGTAACAACTTGACATCATGAGATATTGACTGTGCAATCTAGAGCAATAAACATGCCGGAGTAATTAATGTCTTAACAACTTATTACAATCCTGAGATAATTAATCACAAAAGCTAAACATGCTGTCTCACCCTCCTAATGTGTTAATGCTCTAATTATTATGCCTCAATTAAGGGGAAGTCAGTGCTCCTTGCTTAGAAGTGCATGCTTAATAAGGACTCACAAGTGGCTGGGCAAACAGCAGTACTTGGGAGGGAGGGGAGGGAGGGAGAAGGCTATTTATAATGAGTCTTTACTCTGAGGCTTTAGGCAAGAGACTGGCAGGTCCATCTCCTGAATCTCACACTTCAGATGAATGCTGGACTTTGAGGCTTCAGGCCTGGCCTTGCTGCTAATTTAAGAAACTATATTTCAAGTCAAGGTGGAATGTGTGAATGTTTTTTTTTTTTTATGTGCATGTGAATGCCTGTGTACCTGAATGCATACCTATGTATATTCTTGTACCATGGCAAACTGAGAGGTGGATATTTGGTGAAAGTAGCAACAGTGTTCACTTAGGCACCAGATGGTGTTTTGTACTGGAACCTCCTAGGTAGAGTGGCTTGGGTCACTCTGAGGTGGGACTCAGTTCTATCTCTAGCAAAGCCTACCATTCACTTCCATGATTTTCTCCAAGTGCCTCTCCTCTTCCCTTTCATCCCATCTTCTATCCTTTCATCTCATCCTCTGTCCTTTCCTCCTCCCTTCCCCTTCCCTTCTCTCCCCTTTCCTTCTCTCTTCACCTTTCTCTCCACCTCCTTTCCTCTCTTCTCCTCTGTTCTCCTTCCCTCTTCTCCCCTCCTCTCCCCTTTCCTCCTTTCTTCTCCTCTCTTTCCATATCTTTTCTTCTTCTCTCCCCTCCCCTCCTCTCTTCCACTTTTCTTTACTTTCTTCTCCTTCCATTTGATAGAATTTGCTTTAGAACTTTTTAAAGTGCCTACAGCAGATGGATGACCTACTCAAGACCACATGATCTTTACTTGAATGTCACTGTTCTCCAGGGCCAACCTTATCTACAGAACTTCTGATAGATCTTGAAGTCTTTCATGGCAGACTTGAAAGCTGGTTGCTTAAGTTACAAATCCTTCCCCATTATGCAGTTTGTCTGATTGTGCAGTAGAAAAGGTAAAGCAGCTTGTCCTCCCGGGATTCTCTTTTCTGCTCTGTTGTCCTAGTCAGACCTATTGATAGTTGTGCCTTCCTCTACACTTCAGTCCCTCCAGAGACTTCATTTAAAGTTCCTGGCAGCTGTATGTTCATACACATGGAGGGATCTCAAGGTTGCAGAGAAAAGTAAAGTGAAAAGAAGAATCAAGCTTCTTTTATGTAGAAGGAGCACCCTCACCAACAAAATCATAGCTTCTTAAAGTATGGAAACATTCTCCCAATAACAATTCACTCAAAAATATTTCTTGAGCATGGTAATGTTTAAGAGTATAGAAACCTTTCCCTTTGAGAAATAGGGAAAAAAATCAGGATATGAGCCCTATATATCAATGAGCTTATTTTACAGTTAAGTAAGTAGAGTACAAGACCATAAAAAGAGGCATAATGTGCAAATTAGAAGTGCACTATTATGTACTTGTTAAAGAGTTACTCTTAGAGTCAAGAATATCTGAGTTCAAGGATTGTTTCATACATTTACTAACTGTGTCACTTCTAGGGATGCTACTAACCCTCTCTTTGCCTCATTTTCCTCATCAGTAAAATAAGTTTTGAATTTAGCAATTCCCTAAGGATGCTCTTAGATGTAGAGCTCTGACCCTACCAATAGTACACAAAAGCTATGGACAGAATATTGGACTGTGGAAGGAATGGAGATCATGTGGTCTTAGTTAGAGAAGGAGTCACAAAAGTATCCTGAAAGATAGAATCTTAGTACTACAAGGGACTTTTTAATATCAGATAATCTAACACCATAATTTTAGGATCAAGAAAGCGTAGTCTAAGGAGGAGAGGGGATCTTCCTAATAATTGGTGAGTTATTGACAGAGTTGGAATTAGCTCTGCAGCTTCTTTCACAAGAAGTACTTAAAGCTAGAGCTGGATATTACTACATCCAGGGCCATCTCCAGTTGTCCTTTCACAAGAAGTACTTAAAGCTAGAGCTGGATATTACTACATCCAAGGCCATCTCCAGTTGACCTAATCTATATTTGGCCATGGGACACAGATGGCTCTGGAGGAGAAAGTGAGGCTGGTGACTTTCAACAACCCTCCCTCACTTAAATCCAGTTCACTTGCATTTCATGGCATCACCTTTCTAATGTCATGGTCCTCTTCAGTAATGAAGTACAAACAACAGCATCCATAAAAGATGCAACTCAACCACCATTTTCTGCATGAATCCCTTCCTGATGTCCCCTATTACAAATGCCCTCTCCCTTAATATTTTCTATTTATTTGTAGTTATCATCTTTAAGCTTATTTTGTACTTTCTTATATATTCATTGTTTTCCTTGTTAAAATTTAACTTCTTTAATTAGTCATTTCTAGTCACATGAAAAAATGTTCTAAATCATGTTAAATGGAGAAATGCAAATTAAGACAACTCTGAGATACCACTACATACCTTTCAGATTGGCTAATGTGAGAGGAAAAAATAATGATAGATGTTTCAGGGGATGTGGGAAATCTGGGATGCTAATATTTTTTGGAAGAGTTGTGAATTGATCCAACCATTCTGGAGATCAGTATGGAAATATTCCCAAAAGGCTATCAAACTAAGCAGACCCTGTGATCCAGCAGTAACTCTTCTAGGTCTGTTTTCCAAAGAGACAATAAAAAAAGGGAAAAGGACCCACATGACCAAAAATGTTTGTGGAAGCCCTTTTTGTGATGACAAAGAACTGGAAACTGAGTGAATATCATCAGTTGGGGAATGGATGATTAAGTTATGGTATATGAATGTAATGGAATATTATTGTTCTATAAGAAATGATGAGCAGAGTGATTTCAGAAAGGCTGGAGAGGCTTACATGAACTGATGCTAAGTGAAATAACCAGAACCAGGAGATCATTGTACATGGCAACAACAAGATTATGTGATGATAAACTCTGATGAACTTGGCTGTTTTCAACAGTGATTCAGACTAGTCCCAATACTTTTATGATATGATAGAGACCCATCTACATTGAGAAAGAGGGTCATGGAGACTGATTGTGGATCACAAAACAGCATTTTCATTTTTTGTTGTTTTCTTGCTGTTTATCATCATTCTTCTGCTAAAAATGATTCCTTCCAGCTCTTGCAGTCTATGGTTCCAAGAAGATACTAAATACATTTTTGTTGAATGATAAGGTTTTACTCATGTTGACCTAGCCCTTACAGGGAAAAAATTTGATTTCTTGATAAGACATTTGCCCCAAAACTTTGGTAGTACAGTGGGTAGAGAGTGGGCCTGGAGTCAGAAACTTGAATTCAAATTTGGCCATAGGTACTTACTAGCTGTATTACCCTGGGCAAGTCACTTAACCCTATTTACTTCAGTTTTTTCATTTGTAAAATGAGATGGAGAAGGAAATGGCAAACCACTATAGTATCTTTGCTAAGAAAATCCCAAATGGGGCCACAAATATTCAGATATAACTGAAAACAATTCTACAACAAGTCCTTGGGTAAGTCTACTATGTCCATTTTATAGATGAGGAAGGTAGTCAGACCTGCTTTCTACCATCTAACTCTCAGGCAGAAAAACCCTCCCCCTTTAAACACCTACCCACTCAAAGACTTATCTTCAATCTTTTCATTCTACTAACTTCCATACTACCTACTAAGATGTTCATATCTTCCCCATCCTTTAAAAAACCCTCATGTGATGTTTCCACCCTCCATTATTTACCCAATCATCCATTATTTGTCAGTCTATACCTTAATTCCCTTTTGTACCCAAACTCTAGAAAAGGCTGTCTATAATCACCACTACCCTGCTTTCTTCCTACAGTCTCATATTTGAACTCTTCAATTAACTGAAAGAGCAAATGACCAAGTAATATGGAATATTACTGATGCAAGGATGCATCACAAGCTTATGATTTGTTGATGTGATGCTTTGTTTGGGTGTAAATGATACTCTTGCTGATAACATCTCACATAGAAGCTGATCTATTGCATTCTTGATAATAAATGCAAAGTTTTCTGTTGTCTAGAGACTCTGAACCTCAAGCTAAATAAACATGATTTCTTGACTTCATTCCCTGACTAGAGCCTTTACCACAGGAATAATGTTTTGAGAAAAGAAGGGTATTTGGAACTTTGAAAAAAAAGAGTGGAGAGGTTAAAAAAATGTGTTAGCCAGAATATAGGTATCTGTAGTTGAAAAAGAAGGCAGGGGAAGTGTAGTGCAACACTGGCAAGTGCTGAGATACCTGCTTAATTCTAGAATTGTCCTGTATCCTCCCAGTCAAGCGGAGAAAGGTCCAGAATGATTTAAATTCCCCAGCTCATTCAGCAATTTAGGCAAATACCACAAGATTAATTAGAACATTATGTATCTTAGTAAGTGAGCTCATGATATCTGAACTAGAAACTCTAGTTGAATCATATAGATCAGAGATAACCTTGGGATATGGCAGCAGTGAAAGCTAACACCAGATTTGGGCTGTCTTTAAGAAAGGAATAGCTTGCAGAAATATAGAGGTGACGGAGACATTCTATTTTGCTTTAACTAAACTATTGTGTTCAGGTCAAGGTAAGGGAAGATGATGAGTTGGAATGTTCAAAAAAGGGAAAACAGGATGATCAAGCCTTTGAGCTCATGCCATATGAGGATCATCAAGGAAATGGGAATGTGTAGAATGGGGAAAAGATAACTCAAAGGAGATATTAACAATCTTCTAGCATTTAAAAGACTACTTTGGGGAAGAAAGATTAGATTTGATTTATATTCTCCTGAGGGCAGAACAAGGAGTAGTGCATGAAAGCTGTAAACTCAGATTTAAGTTCGATGAAAGAGAAAACCTCCTGTCAATTAGAACTTGAATGTGTTTGAACTGCCTGAAGATAATAATGCTTAATTATTGTAACTAACATGTATATAGCACCTACTATGTTCCAGACACTGATCTAAGTGCTTTGTAATTATTACATTTTAGCCTCACAACAGCCCTCAGAGGTAGGTGCTATTATTAACTTTTTTTTTTTTTTCAATAGATGAGGAAACTAAGACAGAGGTGAAATGACTTGCTCAGGGTTATACAGTAAGAGCCTGGGGTCAGATTTGAACTCATGTTCCTAACTACAGGCCCTACACTCTATCCAATGTACCTAAGGATGTATTGGGTATCAATCCTTGTAAGAGAATTTCAAGAAATGGTATGATGGCTAATTGTTAGAATGTTGTAGAGAATATTTTTTCAAGATATGGATTAAACTAGGAGGACAAAGAAATCTCTTCCAAATGAGAAATTCTATGATTCAATCATTCTATGAAGCTACTAGGTCTATATCATAAAGACTTTAAAAAATAAAAGAAGGAAAGGACATATTTGTACCAAAAAGCTCTTTTCATGGTCACTACTAATTGGAAACCAAAGAGATACCCATGAATTTGGGGATGTTAAACAAGCTGTGGAATATGATTATAATGGAATATTATTATGCTGTAAGAAATGGCAAGCAGGATAATTTCAGAAAAACCTGTAAAGATTTACACAAAATGATGCATAATGATATGAACAGAACCAGGAAAACATTTTATCTACTAACAGTGATTTATTTGATGAAGAATTGTGAATGAGTTAATTATTCTCAGCAATACAATGATCAAATACAATCCCAAAGGACTAATGATAAAACATACTATTTACCTTCAGAGAAAGAACTAATATTGACTGAACACAGACTAAAGCATGTTATTTTTCATTTTCATTTTTGTTCCTTTTATTTGAGTCAACTTCTACAAGATTATTAATATGTAAACGTTGTATATAATTGCACATTGATACGATAACCAATTGCTTACTATATAAAGGAGAGAATAAAAATATTAATGTTTTAACAAAAAAAAGTAAGGATTCTATAAGGAGAGTACTAATTTCAAGAACTATGTGAAGAAAGCTATTTCTTTTCCTTTCAAAGACAGGAATATGATGGAAGAATAAATAGAAATAATATTAGGCTTAAAGTCAGAAGATCTGAATTTGAATTCTAGCTCTGCTATTTTGTAATTTGTGGCTTTGAGGAAGGTCCTTAACTTCTCTGGAATCATTTTTCATATTTGTAAAGTGATTATTTCATATTTACAAAACCAGTTTCATAGAGTTGTTATGGGCTTTATGGACTCAAGGGATCATCGATTTAGACAGAAAAAAATAGAAAGAATTATATGTAGAGAGACCCATGCAGCAAAGCAATTAGATTCTTATAACATCACATTTAATATTCACCTTAAAATAAATTATATTAGAAATCTGTGACTTCATGTACAATTTCATCACTACATCTTGCTGCTAAATCTGCTTAGATCATAGATGACTATATCAACTGAGCTTGGGCAGTGGGTGGTGCAGGGGATCCAATTCTTTCTCCTTAATGCTTGCATTTTGAATTGTCCATGATGGTAAAGGTAATGATTTAAAAGATTATTGGAAAAAAATAAGTTGAAGACAGGAATAGTGACTCACAAATCCAAACTGACAAAAGTCTTGAGAGAGGCAAAGAAAAAGTGGTAATAGAATTGAAAGATCTCTTAAAGGTATCTTCAAAAGGGAAATAAATGATTATTGAATGAAAAAAGATGAATATGAAAAGATCTTTGTGAACTAATGCAAAGTAAATTAAACAGAGCCAAGAAACAGCATATATAGGGAAACTGCAGCAATTTAAATGACAATGACATAGCAAAAATTTAAAAGTACTTATAATACAAAGTTAAAGATTGAGAAGGAAACCTGAGAAGACACCATCACCCTACCACATCTAGGAGGTGAAGGGTCCATAGGAGTTAAACATTGTACACATTCTTCCAGAATCCATCTATCAGTTGTACTCCATTTTCTTTATCTCTCTAAAAAGAAAAAAATACTATTTGTCATATGTCATGGCTCTTGAGGATTAAAAGAAGAAGGAATACAAGGGATATTCTATTGATGTAACAAAGAGAAAACACTACATGTAGAGAGAGAACTATGGGAACTGAATGTGGATCACAACATAATATTTTTACTTTGTTGTTGTTTACTTTTTTTTCTCATTTTTTTCTTTTTTGATCTGATTTTTCTTGTACAGCATAATAAATGTAGAAATATGTTTAGAAGAATTGCACATATTTAACCTCTATTGAATTGCTTGCTATCTAGGGGAAAGAAGAGGTGGGGAGGGAGGGAGAAAAATATGGTACAAAAGATTTTGCAAGGGTCAATGTTGAAAAGTATCTTTGCATGTATTTTGGAAAATAAAAAGCTATTATAAAAAAGAAAGAGAAATCATCAATAAAATTTTAAAGAAATAAAGAATAAAGAGGTTATTAAGAATATTCTAACAAAAATTGGAAAGATCAGAGACTTCTATATTTAATTTCAATTTACTTCAGTTTCCTCGTTTTTAAAAGGAGGATAATAAAATCACTTATCTCCTGGAAATGTGAGAATAAATGAGATAATAATTGTAAAGTGCTTTGAGAACCTTTAAGTACTATATAAATGCTTGTCAGTCAGTGTTGCTGCTGCTACTACTAGTAGTAGTTCTACCACTACTTCTCCGATACTTTAATGAAATTCTGATTTCATCAATGTGGGTATGCTCCTCAGTGACATAGATTGCTATTCATTACTTTTTATTCATTTTAATAACTTTTGTATATACATATATAAATCCCATAAACCTGTCAAATGTGTTCTACACAATGTTCTGAAAAATTTCTTCTTGTTCCTTTGAAATTCTGTATAAAAGTATAAAAGGGGTATACAATATATACACTAGATTTACCCTACAGATTCTCTGACTCCATTTCAGGACTATTTCCACTGAACTATATTATGGAGATGATATTATTCTTTTAAGCACTAGAATACTATAGGGTCCCCTCAATAAGAACTAATGGCCAGTGAGATCCAAATGATCCACTAAAGAAATATTAATTCAATGGAGAATATATATTTTCTGGATTAAAATATGCAATTAGGATAGCCTGTTGAGTTATTTCATTAAAAATTGATTTCAGATTAGGAAAAAAAGGTAGTTAAGAGAATAGATTTAATCTTAGCATGGAATATACTCTAGGTGGCTTTGATTCAATTTCTTGTTGATTAGATGTGGGGATTTTTAGCCTCTGTGGTTAAAGCACTTAAGTATTCAGCTTGCCCTTAAAAGAAAGAGGTTTTCTAGTCCTTGTTATATAGATGGGAATAGAGAGAACCAGAGAATGTCCCTGAAGTTCTGAAGTCAAATAGAGTGAGAAAATGCTTTATTTAACTTGTGACATAACACAATGTCCAGAAGACATGATAAAGCCAGAAGAACAAGCTAGCCAGGGGGAAGTAGACAGAATCTTACTAACAGAGACATTTCTTTTCTCAGGGCAAAGGACTGGAAATTGAGAGAATGCCCACCAATTGGGGAATGACTAAATAAATTGTGGTATGAGATTATGATCTAATACTATTGTTCTATAAGAAATGATGAATAATATGCTCTCAGAAAAATCTGGAAAGCCTTCCATGAACTCATACAAAGTGAAATGTAAAATGACTTTGTTATTCTTAGCAATAGAGTGATTCAAGGCTACTTTGAAGGACTTAAGATGAAAAACCCTACCTCTACTTAAAGAAAGAACTAATCATGTTTGAAAACAGATTGAAGCATACTTTTTTAAACTTTTTTTTCTTTTTGGGGGGCAGTGGATACATTTTTTCTTTTATAACAATTCTTTTATGAAAATGTTTTGAGGAACTTCACATATGCCTCTCAATGTTGGGGGAATGTGGGAAGGAAGGAAAAAAGGGAGAGAATCTAAAACTCAAAGTTTTAAAAACAAATGTTAAAAATCATTTTATGTGTAACCAGGGGAAAATAAAATATTAAATTAAAAATAACAAAGGCATCCCAATAACATCAGTAATATGAGCCATCTTGCTCAAAGCTTCACCCCTGCTCAGTGAACTACAGTGACTTCCAACTTTTCCAGGATCAAATACAATATTTTATTGCCATTAAAGCCCTTAATAACCTTTTTTTTCTAACCTTTCAGTCTTCTTATATTTTACTCTCATCCATGCACTGTACAATCCAACAATAATGTCTTATTTGAGGTCTCTAGAACAAGAAACTCTGGTTCCTGCCCTCATACCTTTATATTGCCCATCCCCATGCCTGAAATGCTCTGCCTGTTCCTTATGGGTATTAGTGTCCCTGGCTTCTTTGAAAACTCAACTCAAACCTCATTTTCTGCAGTGTACCTTTTTCCAATTCTCTCAACTGTCAATACCTTCCACCCTGTCTATATATGTGCAAAAAGATTCAGATGTTTCAGGATTATTTGAGTTCAAAATTATACAAAGACTTTTGGATATGCTCATCAAATATTATACATACCTAGTTATTCACATGTTGCCTCCTTTACTAGATATAATTCCTTTAGGACAGGGACTTTTGCTTTTCTTTGTACTTCAAGCATGCTGCTCCTTAGTCAACTCTTCCTGAACCTTTGTTGGTGTTTGTTTGGGAAAGATACAGGAGGAGTTTGTTATAGCCTTCTCCAGCTTCTTTGACTGATGAGGAACTGAGATAAACATCAGTGACTTGCCCGGTGACACAAGTAATAAATATCTGAGGCTAAAATTGAACTGGAGGCTTCCTGACTCCAATCCTGGCATTTGATCCAATATGTAACCCAGTTGTCCTTGATCTACATTAAGTACTTAATAAATGCTTGTTAACCACTTAACTAACATGTTTCTTTACATGTTCGTTCATATGAATGTGCCCTGATTAACTTGGTTCCTTGAAATGTGTCTTTCTTTATTCATGTTCCCTGGTGAGATGTATGGGGTATGTGTGTGTGTGTGTTTGTGTGAAAAAGGGGGGGGAAAGAGAGAGAGAGAGAGAGAGAGAGAGAGAGAGAGAGAGAGAGAGAGAGAGAGAGAGAGAGAGAGAGAGAGAGAGAACTAGGTGAGTAGGTGACTCAGTGGATAATACACAGAACTTGAAGTCAGGAAAACTTGAGTTCATATCCATCTAAAATACTCACTAGCTCTGTGACCCTACACAAGCCACTTTACTTTCCCTAATCTTTGTTCCCTCATCTGTAAAATGGAGCTAATCATAACATCTATTAATGAAGATAAAATGTAATATTTTCAGGGTTCTTTATAAACTCTAGAGCATTATATAAACATTAACAATTATTAAATATTTTCTTTTATTATCATAACTATATGAACATAGAGGCAATGTGTACATTGGAGTATCTTTCCTTGGTTATTTATATGTTTTGTATTTGATTTACATGTGATGTCTTGCTAACTAAATGTGTCTCTTGCTAACTAAAAAAAAAAAAAAAAAAAAAGCAAAACAAAGAAAACTCATGTATGAGTGTGTAGCAGAAACAATTTTGAGTAGATGGTGACCTACAAAATGATATTCTGGGGACCAAGCAATAGTTTTTCTGTAGGTCGAGGTGTGAGCAGAGCCCTTACTGATACAAATGCAAAACACTTTCTGTTTAGCATACTATGAAGTGACATATAAATAGCAGTTATTATTTGTTATTACTTATCATTGAATGCCCAAGATGTGTGTAGCATTATGACTTATGGAAATTTCCATGTTGTCTGTACAGATATAAAGTTAAATCACAATAGAATAAGATTACATAAATTGTGTAATAAGGCAATGTATTTAAATGGCAAGTTAATGGGACAGATAACCATTATCTGGGGAAATTTTTAAAAAATCATCATGATGAGCCTCTGGAGTGATCAGGTAAATCTCCATGAAGTAAGTAGAACTTGAGTTGAACCTTAAAGGATAAGTAGGACTTATTAGATTTTCCATGTTAGTTATACTCCTTTTACTATGAGAAAAATAAAGTTGGAAGAAAGGTTTGTCTGGAGCTATAGAGCTAACAAGTCTTCGAACTAGAGCTTAAATCCTTCTGGATGTGGGGAGAAAAGTGGAAGGGGCAGAAAAGATGGGAGATGTTATGTTATGAGCTATATTTTTAGGTTTGATGAGGGAATGATGATGAAGAATGTATATGGTCTACTTAAAAGATAGTCATATTTGGCAAAGATTTCTCAAGCCTTTTTACCCTCTAAAGAAAAAAAAAAAAGACAACTATAAAAGATTAAATTTAAAGCCCAAGGTCTACCTACTCGTATTGCCTGAAACATAAATATTGTGAATAGTTAGCAAAAAAAAAAAATAGAAGTTATGAAGGATGTGGGAGGCCATCATTTTTTAAAATATATGGTGCAATTCAAAATTTCCTCTAAGTTGGAGGTTTCTCTTGGTTTTTATAATAGCTATTTTCTATGATTTTATTCCAAGTCATGACTCCGGCAGCATTTTGCTATTACTGCCTCACACTTAGGAATTCTCACCAATTGTTTATTTGATTTATCAATGATTACTTATTACTTTAGTACATCTTTGTTGTGGCTATTGTTTCCTTCCCTCCTTGCACCCTTTAGTCTTTGAAGATCTTCTGCGAATCTAAAATTATCTTCTGAAGTCATTTGATCCAGTATTTTAGCCAGCCTCTCAATGGGCCAAGAGTTACTCTTTCTGACCACCAAGCCAATAACAATCTCTGGCACTCTCCCAACTAGTTATAAAGTCAGGAGTAGAGGGACGGAGGTTAGAGACTTGTTCACTCCCAAATGTTTACTCTCTTGAATTTAATAATTAATTATTACATTAGATTTTTCCCTTTTTCTACTTCTTCATTCAGAAACAAACCAGTGTGGTAAATATTTCTAGAAGATTTATTCAGCCAGGATGGCTGAGATCTAATTAAAAACACTAAAAAAAAATTCTAAATTTGGGATTATAGGTGCATTCCTGCTCATGATATTTGCCCAGACAGATCTAGGAATTTTGTCAGACAGGTAACATAGAACTTGTGTTTTTGACTAAGATTTAGTTAACCCAAGTTATCTACCCCAAGACCCTCATTCTAATATAACTCATCTTCTCATTATAATATTTGTTTTCTCACTAATTGTTAACCAGAATTCATTACCACCTTCAGGAATATTTTTTTTCAAGAGCATATAAACTGTGAACCCACCATCATGAGGGGTCTTTGGTCTAAGAGAGACAGCTAAATTATCATCCTTATAATAATAAACGTGCTACCCTTATTGATTAAATGATCAAATAACCAGGATAGTCTCTCAAACTTTTTTAAGTGGCACAACTTCTTTGAGAGGCATCTAAAAGTGACCCCCAACTTGAAACAGTGGCAAAAGCTTGGTCTTGAATAATAAAGACGTTTCCAACTTTGCTTGTAACACTTGGAAATTCTGTGATCTGGGACAAATCACACAAGTTCTCTATTGGTCTTTTTTCTGAGAACATGTCCATTATATTCTAGTGGTTCTTCCCAAATCCTGGTATTTCATTATCCTTTTAAAGTTTTGTATTTTAAAATTTTATTTTCAATATTAACTGTGTATTTTAATGTAAAGTTAATTTTAAGAAACATTGCTAAAGTTTTAGTTTCTTTAACTTACTGATGATATTCACCTAGAAAAAGAAAAAGAAAACAATCTGAATTCATTCTCCAATTAAATGTGTGGCTCACATCTTTTTTTCTCTGCATATCAGTGTCATCATTTATAAAATGAGGAGGTGGTACTGTATAGCCTATATTCCCAGCACTAAAATTATAATTCTATCATCTTTGACACTTAGTTGTCTCTATCACAAAATTGAAAAAATAATAATAATAAAAGACTATATTAAGTAAATTGTAAGTGTTGGATCAAATTAAGCAGGCTGAAATTAAGGGTATTAAGATAATGGAAATGCTATTGCATTATTTTTATTTTCTTATTTCCCCTTGATTGGGAAACAGGAAATATCTAGTTGATTAAGTGATAACATAATAACATGGTCAGATCACCAAAAATGTATCATTCAGTTGGAAGACTTTCTGATTGTCTAGGGATAAGTCTGTTATTGTTAAATGAGATAATGAATATGAACCAGTAGGCTCAGATAGGCAGATTCTACATGAGATCTAGGTGGTATGAATTAATCAAGGGTCTGCTTTTGAATAAACAATAGCCATTTGTTTTCTCCTGGGGCCATAAAAGAACTAGACAGGAAATTAAGAAGTTGCTGGCCTAAAGAGGGTCAAGCAAGCTGGGCCATCTAGATTTCTTTTTACTGGTATGAGTTTTTTTTTTTTTTTTTCCTTCAGCAACCTTCTTCCGGATCCCTCCATAAAATCTTTTATGATCTTTTAAACTTTCTGGGACAATACATTTATCATTGTGAAGCCAATCTGGTGTTGAGATTCCAAATGTGGCTGAGCTGGTGCTGAGAATTAAAAAAAATATATATATATATATATATATATATATATATATATATATATATATATATATATATCCCTATTAACAAACTGGGAAAATATTTTTACAGTTAAAGGTTCTGATAAAGGCCTCATTTCCAAAATATATAGAGAACTGATTCTAATTTACAAGAAATCAAGCCATTCTCCAAATGATAAATGGTCAAAGGATATGAACAGACAATTTTCAGATGATGAAATTGAAACTATTTCCGCTCATATGAAAGAGTGTTCCAAATCACTGTTGATCAGAGAAATGCAAATTAAGACAACTCTGAGATACCACTACACACCTGTCAGATTGGCTAAGATGACAGGAACAAATAATGATGAATGTTGGAGGGGCTGTGGGAAAACTGGGACACTGATACATTGTTGGTGGAATTGTGAAAGAATTCAACCATTCTGGAGAGCAATCTGGAATTATGCCCAAAAAGTTATCAAAATGTGCATACCCTTTGACCCAGCAGTGCTGCTACTAGGCTTATATCACAAGGAAATACTAAAGAAGGGAAAGGGACCTGTATGTGCCAAAATGTTTGTGGCAGCCCTTTTTGTAGTGGCCAGAAACTGGAAACTACATGGATGCCCATCAACTGGAGATTGGCTGAATTATGATATATGAATGTTATGGAATATTATTGTTCCATAAGAAATGACCAGCAAGATGAATACAGAGAGATTTGGAGACTTACATGAACTGATGCTGAGTGAAATGAGCAGAACCAGGAGATCATTATATACTTCAACAACGATACTATATGAAGATGTAAGGAGAAGATCTAATTCAGTTCCAATTGATCAATGATGGACATAAGCAGCTATACCCAGAGAAGGAACACTGGGAACTGTTTGCATTTTTGTTTTTCTTCCCAAGTTATTTTTATCTTCTGAATCTAATTCTTTCTGTGCAACAAAAAATTCAGTTCTGCACACATATATTGTATCTAGGATATACTATAACATATTTAACATGTATAGGACTGTCTGCCATCTAGGGGAGGGGGTGGAGGGAAGGAGGGAAAATTCGGAATAGAAGTGAGTGCAAGGGATAATGTTGTAAAAAATTATTCATGCATATGTACTGTCAAAAAAGTTATAATTATAAAATTAATAAAAAATAAAGTATAAAAAATATGTAGCCCTGAACCAACAACTGAAGACTTTTATTATATTAGTAAGGCTTACCAGAGTTTTTGCTCAGTTTGGCATAACTTTTGAGAATTCACACATCCACACAGAGTTATTAGAATAGGAAGAAGCAGGAGGACTGACTCTGGAGATAAAGAATCTGAGTTCGGTCCCTGTCTTTGTTCCTTTCCATGTAACTTCAGAAAAGTAATCTTACCTCCTTTGACCTTATTTTTTTTTCCATTGGTAAAATGAGGGGGTTGGACTACCTGGAGACTGAGGTCCCTCCCAACTCTAGATCCCAGCAAAAACAATCACTAGCTTTTATGTATCACTTTAAGATTGGCAAAGCATTCTCTATATGTTTTTTCATTTGGTCAACATAATAACTCTTGAAAGCAGATACTATTATTATACTCATATTACAGATGAGGAAACTAAAGATAAAAGAACTAAACTAATTTGTTTAGGGTAACGGAACAAATAAGTGTCTGAGTCAGAATTTAAACTCAAGTATTTCTTACTTCAAGTCCAACCCTACATCTTGAGAAAAAATATCTTATTTTAAATATTGCCTTAAAAAAACTATTGGTAATAGCATAGTATATAAAGATTGCTGATTATATTTTGCAAAGTATTTCATTTTATCTCTTAGTGCTTGCTAAATAAACTTAAAAAATTGAAAGCACCAATATAAACTTCCATTATTCTTCTAATTTCATATTTTAATTGATTTCTTATAATTGCTAAGCAATCTGCTTACACTGTCAGGCATATTTTAAGACCCTATAACATAATTAAGTCCTGATGAAATCCTTGAACTAGTAGGGGGAGGGGAGTAGAGCTTAAAAAAAAAAGAAACTCTATCTAGCCCTAGAACCTGCCCCCCATATGAACTATTCTGTTTTTTCTAGATGGTATATATCCTGACCTTTCATTTATATATCATCTTAATTCTTACATTGTAGCCTACCTTCGTTCATGTTTCCATGGTCTTTTGGGTCACTTGCATAAGTTGTTAGGCTCTATGAATCTCAGTATTTCAAAAATGGATCTTTTTAGAAGATCCCCTTTATAAGCACTAAAAATTATCTCATTCAATTATATTATTTCTGAATTTATAAGTTATGTCATTTTGTGGGGAAGGAAAGTCCAGAAATGCTTTTATACTACTGTTTAAAAAAATTTCTCCACTAATGTAGACTGGCAATTCAGCTACAACATTTAATCTTAGGGATTTCCCTAAGAGGTTAGAAGATTGCTCATGTTCATACATCTATTAATGTATGTGCCAAAGGTCTTGACTCCACGCCTGGCCCTCTCTCCATTAGGTCATGCTACCTAATAGAAGCCAGAATATTATAGGTATAAACAGGTAGGTGTCATGGATTGAAAAAAAAGACAAATTTGGAATGAGAAGATCTGAGTCTGAGTCTAATCTCAAACAGTTACTGTGTGACCCTGAGTAAAATTCATAATTTCCTCCAGACTCAGTTGCTTCTTATACTATATGGGAATAATGGTAGTATCTATTTAATAGGGTTTTTAAGATTGAATGATATATTTTAACAGGCTTTGAAGATATTAAAGCACTGTATTAATGTTTAGCTATTTTTAAAATTTGTCAATCTTTCATTTAAAGTTTTGAATTCCAAACTCTATCCCTTCCCTTCTCTCCTATCACTTCCTTCAGATGGTAAGCAATTAGATATCAGTTATATTTGTGCAATTACATAAAACATTTCCATATTTGTCATTTTGTATGAAGGCTTGAATAAAAGAAAAGAAAAAAAAAAGAAATGGAAAATAGCATGCTCACATCATAAAGTATTTATAGGCAATAAACTAAAATTTATTTCCTTTCTGAGAGACTGTAATCCTAAGGAAAGAATGAAATAGATTAATGTAAAAAGTTAAGTGATGGCAGAATTAATGCTAATTTTAAAAGGACTCTTCAAACTTCAAACTTAGTTTGTATAACTATATTGGTAAAGATACACACACACATATATTAACTATAAGAGCATATTCTCAAAGTGAGATGCTCATGGATTCTTTTAGATTCTCCCTTCAGTCTGCTCTGTTGGCTGTGTCTAAATCAAGTATATGTTTTAAATAAGTATTGAAGTAGCAAGGAGCATGAGAAAAATGTAAATTGCCTGGTCTAGAAATTCCTAATTTCTTGTTCTTATTAGACTTATAAGATTTGAGCTAATTTTTACTATATGATATAGTTATTGGGAAAGCAAACTTGAAATGAGTGTATTAAATTGTGTTGCAATCCATTCTGAAAGACTTTTTACCAGAAAAAGAAATCTCTACACATGATCTAAACTTGAAAAAAAAAATCTTCTAGAAGTTGCTTCAAGAAACTGAGGTATTCTAACTAGTTTTCATTCTTGCTCTTTGGTGAGTAGGATAATTGAGAAGGACATTGGACGTAAAATCCAGGAAGACATGAATTCAATTTTGTGTCAGACCTTTAGTAGTTTCATGAATCTGGGCAAGTCATTTATATTCTCTGTGGCTCAATTTCTTCTTGATTTTTAAGGTCCTTTCTAGCTCTAAACCTATGCTTCTATGAATGATTCTTTATCCTTAGAAAAGAAATATTGAAAGAATGGTCCTATAGTCTAAGAATAAAGGACAGTGACTTTTTTTTTTAAGATTCTAAGATTGAAAAGGCATTTCCCCTTTCAAAATGTCATATTTAGGATAAAACAAGAAAATCTGATGGCACTTGTTATTTTATCTAATTATAGACTTGCTATCCATAGTGATATGACAAGAAAAGAAAGTGAAGAGTGAGAATTTTAAAAAGAAACAAAATTATAACTCTTTGTAGATGAAATGAAGATTTACTAAGAGGAACCAAAAAGTACAATTAAAATTAATTGCAACAATGGTTTCAATGACTACTGTGATATAAAATAATTATATATGAATCATTAGTCTTTTACAAAACCCAGCAGGAAGAGATTGAAAAAAGAAACTTTATTCAAAATAACTATAGAATATAAAAAATTATCTATGAGTCCAGACAGTATTTAGTGCACCAGAAAATAGAAAAACAAAATATGTCATTGAAATAAAGGAAGATGAATAAACGGCTAGCTAAATATTAATTAGCTAATATTTAGAGCATATATATTTTAAAATTGTTTAAATCAATATACAGTTTGAGCTCCATACCAATCAAACTCACAAAGAGTTTCTTCATGGAACTAAAAAATAATAAATTCATCTGAAAGAACAAAAGATCAAAAATCTCAAGGAAAATAATGAAAAAAGTACGTAAAGAGGGTAACTTATTGTACCAGATTTTTAATAAGATTATAAGAAGTAATCATCAATACTACTTAGTATTACTTTTTTTAAAAAAAGAAATGTTTATCAATGGGATACATAAGGTATAAAAGACCCAAGAGCAATTTAACATATTAGCATTCAAATTTCTAGGTTAAAGCTAATTTTTTTGACAAAAATTTCTGAGAAAACTGGAAAACAATCTGGCCAAATTTAGATTTAGAACATTGGTATCAACCTCAAATGGAAAATGGGGGGATTCACTAATGCATAAAGATCTGTGTGGGAAGTATATTGATTTATTTTTAAAATGGAATGTTACATAGTTTTCATTCATTTTCATTTATTTTGTTAAATATTTCTCAATTATATTTTAATCTACTTCAGAGCACTTAGAAGTGTTGGGGGCTGTTACAAGAGTATTTATCACCTCTGTTTTAGAATATCTTACTGTCTTAACAAAGCAATGTCTATATGGAAATGTGAGCTTAATATTAAATACTGATATAAATTAAAAGAGAAGAGGAGATACTTTTCACTATCAGAGATGGAATGAAATGTTTGACTAAACAAAAGATGGACAAGTGGTTAGAACTGGAAAAATAATCTGTTAAAAAATTTCAGAGATCAGATATGATATGATATATACATACATATATACATATTTTGTATATGTTCATACACACAAATATATATACATATACATATATCTGCATGCATACATACACATATATACATAAATAAATTTACACATATGTACACATGCATCTAAAACAATATTAGTTTGGCTGACATAAATTTCTTTTTTACCTGCATCTTTATGTTTCATTTTGTATGAGATCAGTGATTCCTAGCCTACTTTTTTTCTAATTAATTCTATTTCTGATCTGTTATAGTGTTTGTATACATCTCATTTCTTATTCTTGATAACCCTTCTACTTTAATTCTACTTCTTAAGTTGCCTTTTTATTATTTAACTTCTCACTGCTCATGAATCCCTCCCTTATCTTCCCCCTCCCTCTTTATTCCTTTCCCATTAATCTACATACTTTACCTACTGCCATAAATCTACACACTATGCTTCACTTCTTTATAGATTTTGGAGGGTGCTATAACTTTCATGGAATATATGTATATATATATATATATATATATATATATATATATATATATATATATATATATATATATATATACACATACACACACATACATATGTGTGTATAGTATATGTATGTATATGTTGCATTATATGTATGTATTTGAGTGAGTTAGATAAAGTTTCTACTGAATTCAAGAAAAAGTCCTGAAAGTCTGCAAGTTCATTGATTGTCTACTTTTTTTGTTCAACATTATTAGTTTTGATGAATATGATATTTTTGGTCACAGGCCTAATTCTTTCAGTTCTCTCCTCTCTCTCTCTCTCTCTCTCTCTCTCTCTCTCTCTCTCTCTCTCTCTCTCTCTCTCTCTCTCTCCATATATATATATATATATATATATATACACATATATATATGTATGTATATATATACACATACATATATATATGTTATTCCAGGACATGTGGTATTTTATTATAACTATTCATAAATCCTGCAACAATTCTAATTGTAGATCCAGAATATTTAGGGATTTTTTGTTTGTTTGTTTCTTGTAGATTTGCTTTTTGATCTTGGAGTTTCAAATTTCAGCAATAATATTCCTATGTATTTTCCATGTAGGATCTCTTTAAGATGGTGAAGCATGGATTTCTTTATTTATATTTTCTTCTCATGTTCTATCATGCCAGGAAATTTTTATTTGATCATTTCTTGCATTATTATGTCAAAGTTTTTTTTTTTGTTTGTTTGTTTGTTTGTTTTTTTGGTGACAGTTGTCTCTTCTTGATTTGTTCTCCAGATCTCTTGTTTTTCTTATAAGATGTTTCATATTCCATTCTATTTTTTCCTGTTCTTTATATTGTGTTTTGTTATGTCTTGGTTTCTTATAACTAGCTTCCTCTTGCCTAATTTTAATTTTCAAAGAATTGGTTTCTTGTTTAAGACTCTTGATCTCCTTTTCTAGTTGTCTTTTCATAATCTTGTTTTTCTTAGATGGTTCTTTTATTTTAAGTTTTTCCTCAAACTCTCTCATTAGAACTTTGAAGTTTTGTTTTGAGTTCTCCTACAAATTCATTCTGGGGAGATAGCCATTTAAGGTCACTCTTTGAGGTAAAAACTTTTTTTTTTCCACTATTCTCTGAAGATGAAACCCCTGTAGTTATGGAGTGGGTTGATGGTATCTCTGGTTTCACTTCAGCTCTCTTCTCTGACCAAAAACCCAATGCAAAAGCTTCTCCCTCATACAAGTGCCCACTGCCCAATTGCTTACAGCACTACTAGTTCCTTCTCACCTAGAGCTGTGTCTATGCAACACTGCTGGGCCTGACATTCCTAATCAGCAGAGGTTTGCTCAATCTTCCTGGATTTAGACTTCCAAATTTCCTCCTTGCTAGAGAGATGAAAGTTCTGTGGTTGTGCTTAAAATGCGCTCGAAATCCAGCTAGCACCCCTGTGGCTAGGGCTCCACAGACTAAATTTCTGTGAACCTAGCCTGGAGGTAAGCTCTGAAGGGTACCTGGAAGTGATCCTGGGGTCTTCCTTTGCATCTTCTGTGATTATCTCTGGAGGATTCTGGTTCTACCTGAAATCTTTGTTTTTTTTACTGATCTGTGATTGCCCTGAGGTGCAATTTTGCTTTATTTTGTAAGGAATATCTGGAGAGTTTGGAATTTTCTGAGCTCCTCCATCATTGTCCCAAATGTTTTCCTAACAGTATTCTAAAAGAAGAAATGTGAACTATCAACCACCCTATAAAATGTTGTAAATCTCTAATAGTAAAAGAAATGCAACTTAAAAATGATTCTGAGGTTTTCCTTCCACCTATCAGATTCACACAAGCAAGAGAAAAAAATGGAAAATGATGTTTTTGGTCAAAAGAAAAACCAGAACTTAAAAAAATTTTTTTGACATACAGATCCAGGAGAAATATAAAGTAAACATCAAAGACCAATTATAAGTGTTTTAATAAGGGAAAAACTTTTTTAGTTTTCATATATGTAAATGTAAATCATATGCTTAAGATTGTCATTAGTAATTGTAATTGGGCAGTTCAAAAAATTGGGAGAAAAAAAGAGTATGATGTAATGATTCCAAAATGCATAATTGTGTAGGGAAAATTTAAAAGAGTAGTTATCTCATAAAAAGGAGGTACAAAAGGAAGAATTGCTATAGAGGAATCAGATAAAGATGGGAAGCTGGTAGTGCTGGAACCTTAATTCTTATCAGACCAAGATTAAAGAGGTAACAACTTATTAATCTAAAAGGATGTGAAAGCCTTCTAAATTTATTTTTAAAAAATAAAAAAGAGAGGGAATAGGATGAGTGGGTTATAGAAGATCACACAGATAAAAATCCCAGAGAGTAGGGGAAGAAGAAAATAGAGGGATCCTTAGAGGAGCGGGTAAAGGAAGAGAATAAAGAAAGGAGAGATTCTTTAATAAAGCAGGTAATAGGGAGGTAGCTATTAGAAGTAAACTAGAGGAGGGAAAGGATAAAAAGAGAGATGGAAAAGGAAAATAAGGTGTAGGAAATATAGAAATAGTATATATAACTTTAAATGTAAATGGGATGAATTTACCCACAAAACAGAAATAACAGATAGATCAAAAATAAGAATCCAATAAATGCTGCTTTCAAGAAACACATTCAAAATTGGAAAAAAAAAACATATGTAATGAAAATTAATGATTGAAGTAGAATGTATCATACCTCAGACAATGCAAAAAAAATTAGGGGTAGCAATCATGATATCAGACAAAATCAAAGCTAAAATAATTTAATTACAAAGATTGACCATATATCAGGATACAAAATTTTTATAATTAAAAGCAGACAAACAGAAATATTTAATGCTTTCTTTACAGATCAATAAGACATAAGAATTATGTTTAATAACAGACCATGAAACTATTTCTAGCCATATGAAAAGATGTTCCAAATTATTATTGATCAGAGAAATGCAAATTAAGACAACTCTGAGATACCACAACACACCTGTCAGATTGGCTAGGATGACAGGAAAGGATAATGATGAATGTTAGAGGGAATGTGGGAAAATTGGGACACTGACACATTGTTGGTAGAATTGTGAATGGATCCAGCCATTCTGGAGAGCAATTTGGAACTATGCTCAAAAAGTTATCAAACTGCATATCCTTTGATCCAGCACTGTTTCTTCTGGGCTTATATCCCATAGAGATCTTAAAAAAGGGAAAGGGACCCATATGTGCAAAAAATGTTTGTGGCAGTCCTTCTCATTGTGGCTAGAAACTGGAAATTGAATGGATGCCCATTAATTGGAGAATGGCTAAATAAGTTGTGGTATGAGAATGCTATGAAATATTATTTTTCTGTAAGAAATGACCATCAGGATGATTTCAGAAAGACCTGGAGAGACTTACATGAACTGATGTTGAGTGAAATGAAAAAATTCAGGAGATCACTATATACTTCAACAACAATACTATATGATGATTGATTATGATGGACATGGCTCTCTTCAACAATGAGATGAACCAAATCAGTTCCAATTGTTCAATAATAAAGAGAACCAGCTACACCCAGCAAAAGAACTATGGGAAATGAGTGTGGACCACAACATAGCATTTCCACTCCTGTTTTTGTCCATTTGCATTTTTGTTTTTCTTCTCAGGTTATTTTTACCTTATTCCTAAATCCAATTTTTCTTGTGCAAGATAATTGTATAAATATGTATACATACATTGTATTTAACATATATTTTAGCATATTTAACATGTATTGGTCTACCTGCCATCTAAGCGGGGAAGAAGGAGCAGAAAATTTGGAACAGAAGATTTTGTAAGGGTCAATGTTGAAAAATTGCCTAAGTATATGTCTTGTAAATAAAAAGCTATAATAAAAAATAAATTTAAAAAAGACCATGGAAACATAGAAAAACTGATTGGAGCCTACTTAACCTAAATCTTAAAGAATGTATTGTTTGATAATGCAGGTAAGAATAGAAAGGAAACAATAAACTGGAAAAATATTTTTACAGTTTAAGGCTCCTATAAAGGCCTCATTTCCAAAATATATATAGAATTGACTCTACTTTATAAGAAATCAAGCCATTCTCCAATTGATAAATGGTCAAAGGATATGAACAGACAATTCTCAGATGAGGAAATTGGAAGTATTTCTAGCCATATGAAAAGATGCTCCAAGTCATTATTAATCAGAGAAATGCAAATTAAGACAACTCTGAGATACCACTACACACCTGTCAGATTGGCTAGAATGACAGGGAAAGATAATGCACAATGTTGGAGGGGATGTGGGAAAACAGGGATACATTGTTGGTGCAAGTGTGAATACATCCAGCCATTCTAGAGAGCAATTTGGTGTTAGTTTCTTACTAAGTGCTAATGAGATAATGAGATATTAGGTTCTTACTAAGTGCTAAGTCAGTACTTGACAATTCTCTAGTTCTGGCCTTTACTGGGGAGGAGCTTGCATGCTTAGGAGGAGCAAGTTCATTGGTTGAAGTAATTTTTTCCCAGAAGCCCTTGCATTATCCCACACCCATTCTCTGGGAGGATAAAAGAGGGCAGTACTCCAGAGATAGGGAGTCTCTGCTCTAGGCCAGAGTTGAGTCGACTCTCTACAGGAAGAAGAATCTGTTCGAGAGATTTGAGGTGACACAGTAGCTCTCCTCCCAGAGAGTGATCAGCAGCTTCTGGAGACAACAGCACGTTACAATTTGGAACTATGCTCAAAAAGTTGTCAAACTGTGCATACTCTTTGACCCAGCAGTGTTACTACTGGGCTTATATCCCAAAGAGATCTTAAAGAAGGGAAAGAGACCTGTATGTACAAGATGTTTGTGGTAGCCCTCGTTGTGGTGGCCAGAAACTGGAAACTAAGTGGATACCCATCAATTGGAGAATGGCAGAATAAATTGTGGTATATGAATATTATGGAATATTATTGTTCTGTAAGAAATGACCAACAGGATGATTTCAGAAAGAGCTACATGGAGATACTTACATAAACTGATGATAAATGAAATGAGTAGAACCAGGAGGTCATTGTATACTTCAACAATAATACTATATGATGATCAATTTTGATGGATGTAGCCTTTTTCAACAATGAGATGAACCAAATCACTTCCAATAGAGCAGTAATGAATTGAACCAGATACACCCAGCAAAAGAACTCTAGGAGATGACTATGAACCAACCACTACGTAGAATTCCCAATCCCTCTAATTTTGTCCACCTATACACTATTTCAAAGTCTGATTCTTTTTGTACAGCAAAAGAACTGTTTGGACATGTATACATATATTGTATTTAATTTATACTTTAACATATTTAACATGTAATGGTTAACCTGCCATCTGGGGTGGGGAAGGAGGGGAAAAATTAGAACAAAAGGTTTGGCAATTGTCAATATTGTAAAATTACCCATGCATATATCTAGTAAATAAAAAACAATTAAATAAAATAAAAAGAATGAATTGGTTGAAGAACACATAATAGACAACATCAGTAATTTCATTAAAGAAAATCATAATAATGAAACAATCTATCAAAATCTATAGGATATAACAAAAACAGAAGAGGGTATTTTCTATTTCTAAATGTTTATATCAATAAAAAGAGAGGATAAGACTAATGAATTGGGCAATTAAAAATCTAGAAAATGGACAAATTAAAAATCCCCTATTAAACACTAAATTGGAATTCCTAAAAATTAAAGGTGAAATTAATAAAATTGAGTGTAAGAAAACCATTGAATTAATAAATAAAACCAGGAGTTGGTATTATAAAAAATAAATCAAGAAAATAAATAAACCATTCCTTAATATGGCTTTTAAAAAGAGAGAAAAAAGACAAATGTCGAGTAACAAAAATGAAGAGTTAATATACTAATAAAGAAAATGAAATCAAAGTAATTATAAGAAGTTATTTTGCCCAATTATATGCTAATAAATTCAACAACTTAAGGGAAAAGGAAGACTATTTGCAAAAATACAAACTTTCCTACATTAGCAGAATGCTGTGTGCTTTATAGAGCCCTCAAGTTGGGGTACCAAACTATGCTTTCTAGAGCCCCCACACTGGGGTGCCAAAATATACCATCTGGATTTGCTCTCTGGTGGATCTCAGGACCAGCCTGAGTTCTTGGTTGTGAAGTTCAGGCTAGCTCCTCTGAAGGGTTCATAATAAGTCCTTGCCCCATATTTGGGCACCAAAATGTAATGTTCTGATTGTCTCTCAATTATAATCCTTCTCTGGGAGGAGGTTTCTTTTCTGTATAATCTTTTCCTCTGTGAGCAGGTTTCTTGGGAGGCTTCTGGAGCCTTCCCCTCCAAAAGTGTGGGATTTCTGGACTTGTGAATGCATGGGATGTCTTTTCTTTGACTCAAACCAGACAGACTCTCTCCTTCCAGACTGCCATCCAAACTCAATGTCCTTGGAGGCAGCCTTGGTGGTTCCTTATAGCCTCTCAAAGAATGGGCATGTGGGTATTCCAAAGGTGTAAACTCCTTTAAAGGTGTAAACTCCTTTCAGAAGACTAAAGGTGTAAACTCCTTTTAAAGATGTGAACTAAAGGTATGAATTCTGAGCTAGAGACTTGTTTAGACAACCTGAGTTAGCACCTTGTAATCCTAATACTTGGTCTTAATGGAGGAGTGATAAGGAGAGACTCACATGGATCCGCAAACATGGAGTCTGTTTATTCCAAATTCTCTCACCCTTTTATACCCTAATACTCCTTATATAACCAAAGCAACACTCCGCATGCACAAACTATTTACTACCCAAGACCACAAAAACAACTTGCTATTGTATGTAGATGTCTGTAGATGTCTTTGTCACTTGGTATCACTCTGCTTTAACCACAACACAGGTTACTACAGCCCCCTCACTTCTCAGGAAGGCCAAGAGCCCTTAGGTAAGATGGGGAGCTGAACTCAGACATTGTCAGCAGTTTTCCTCTGGCTGAAGGGTCTTATACCTAACCCAGAGTTCCTCCACTATCTGTGGCCCTCTACATCTCTCCCTTTCTTTTGTTTTAATTGAAGCAAGTATGTATAGATGGTTAAATCTATCAGCATGGAAGGTATCACGCAAGCAAGTATTAATATCACACAAGCAAGTAGAATTTTAATAAACAATATGAATAAACAAGATATTATAAAATACTTCCATGAGTTCCAAAAGGAAGGTATAGAAAATAACTATCAATTCACAACCACACATACACCTTCTTCAACAGCAAAGAGATAGTCCAAAGCCAATCTATTTGTCATCATTTCATGTGTCAGGGAATCCAATGATTCCTGCAGGTTTTGAAGTCCTGCATCAGTCTTATTAACAATTATTTTTGATGTTCATGAGTCAATTGCCGTACCCATAGGGCTAACTGCCATGATCTTTCAGTGTGGACAGAGTCAGAGATGGAACCACCCAATGTTTCTTGAGTCTTCTCCTTCATTTCAAGGATCTTCTCTTTCTTCATCTCTTTCCTATGAACAAGGTGGATATGGCTCATTGGCATCCAATGGATTCCTTCTCCATCTGTAGAAACATAAGCAAGCCCTCTGTCCCAAGCAGTTAGTCTACCTGGTCTCTTCCATTCACCATTCTCCAGATCTCTCCATATCACCTGGTAATTATCTAAAGATACTGGAGCTGCTTGCATTGGACACTGCCCTTCTGGTGGGTTATACAAACTGTCTGCTGGAGTCAGTGTATCTTCATCAAAAAACAAAAAAATAATAGTAGAAAGGGTTAAATTTAGAAGTTCTCTAGGGTTACCTGTGGCTCCCCCTTTCTTTTGTTTTTGGAGGAGTGTCTTGATGTCTCTATTTCTCCTTTCTACTATTGCCTGTCCTTGAGGATTGAAGGATCTGCCAGTGGTATGTGAAATCTGACACTGTGCACAAAAATGTGCAAACTGTTTAAACGTATATGCAGGTCCATTATCTGTTGTTATTGCTTGTGGTACACCCATAACTGCAAAGGCCTGTCAGGCTGTCTCTTTTGCTGCTGGTATTGCAAAAGTAAATCCTGAAAAGGTGTCCACTATAACATGAATAAAAGACACACAACCAAAAGATTTATAATGGGTCACATTCATCTGTCAAATTTTATTGGGTCTCATTGAATTAAGGTTCTTCTCTGGAGGGAACATAGGAATGTGGAAAGCAAGGCAAGCTGTACAGCTTTTTACTATGCTACTAGTTTCTTCTCTTGTTATTCCAGATTGTAAACATAAAGCTTGAGCAGCCTGATAATATTGAGAATGAGATTCTTAGGCTGTCTGAAATAAAGGCTGAAATAATTGGCTAGCTAACATGGTGAGAAGGCGATCTGCCTTTGAATGTCCATAAAAATTAGTTCCTAGAAGTGCTGTAAGAGAGTAGACATGCAAGATATAATACTTACCTGGATGTTTTCTTACTTGCTCCTGACATTCCTTAAAAAGCTAATACAAATCACAGGCTACAAGTTCTATTTGGGCTGTGGCAATTCTTTGTACCACACCAACTAAATAAGCTGAATCAGTTATTATATTTACATCTCTTGAGTAATAAGTAAGAGCTAGCATAATTGCATATAACTTATTCTGTTGAGAGCACTGAAAGGAAGTTCTGACTACTTTTTTTATAGCTAAGTCAGGAGAATTTGCACCACAAAAGTTATGTTTGGATGCATCTGTAAAGATGGTTGGTACTTTAAGAGGAATCTTAGAAACCCTTTCTTCAAAAATCCATCGCCAATTATGTAATAGACAGATTATCTTTAAGGTGGACCTGTGTGTAAAATTTGGAACTGTGGCCAATAAAATTTGCCACTCTAGTATGGTTTCACAGCATATATTACTTTTTGCATTGTATAAAATGTGTATATCTTGTTAGGTCTTATCCCAAATAATTGTTTTACTTGCTTAATGGCTTTTAATAATATTCTAGTCACAAGCATTGGGTAAAGAATAAGGCTTTGGTCTGATTGTGCTTGGAGGGCAACCCACTTGATCATACTGTCTCCTTATGAAGGATTAATCTAAGTGCCTCTTTTGTAGCAAAAACTAGTATTTCCAAGGGTTTTTGAGTAACTCTTTCAACCACATTGGATTAAAGCCAGTTCAACCTTTCTCAGAGCCTCTTGGGCTTCTTTTGTAACTGGCAGGGTGAGTCTAAAGCAATGTCTCCCTTTAAAATGTCATGCAATAGTTGTAATTGATAAGTAGTAAAACCTAAAACTGGACATATCTATTGGATATCTCCTATCAATTTCTAAAAGTTATTTAAGATACATTTTCTGTACTTAAAGAAAGCTTTTGTACCATAAGTACTTTGGGATATACTTCATATCCTAAATTTTGAAAAGGAGCATGCCTTTGGATTTTTCTGGGGCAATATGAAATTGGTAGCTCTTAAGTGTTTCTATGGTCTTTTGTAGACATGCATCTAAAATTTGCTTCTTAGGTGCACATCTCAAGATATCATCCATGTAATGTAATAACATAACTTTTGGAAATACTTTTATTACTGGAGTAAGAGTAGCAGCTACATATATTTGATACATAGTAGGATTATTTTTCATTCCCTATCACAAAACTGTCCATTCAAATCTTTTATAAGGCTTAGCTAAGTTAGCACTGAGTACTGAAAAAGCAAATATTTTCATATCTTCCTTATCCAGAGGGATAGAATAGAAACAATCCTTAATGTCTATAACCCAAAGAGGCTAGGCAATTGAGTAGGAGAGGGAAGCTCAGGCTGAAGAGTTCCCATTGCTTCCATCTATTCATTTACTTTTCTCAAATCAGTCAACATCCTCCATTTTCCAGATTTTTTTTTTTTTTTTTTTACAGCAAATACAAGGGAGTTCCAAGGACTTAGAGAAAGTTATAGTTGTCCTTGGTCAAGTTGCTCCTGTACCCTATCTAATAAGGCCTGAATTTTTTCACTGGTTAAGGGCCACTTTTCCACTCACACTGCTATATCAATTTTCCATTGGATAAGGACTAGGTGTAAGGGTTGGCAGACCTTCCATAGTGGTCCTGCCTAAAAAGCCAAAGCACTCACAAGTAATCCTAACTTAGATAAAAAGGCTGGAGTGTTTTTTGTCTTGCCTCAGGGCATAGGAGGACAAAACTGTGCTGGAGGGGCTGATGATGTCACTGCCCCTCTTGCTGCTCTTTCACCTCTTGCCCAAGAAGGTGGAGTTGAGGGAGGGGAATCAAGAGGCAGAAGATACCATAAGAACACATGCAAAGCCTTAGGCAGAAGTGAAGGTGGACTGGGAAATGGAGAAGCACCACACGCCCTTCAATCCTCCCACTGTAGTAATCTCCCTTCCAATCCAACTCTCCATCTAGAATAGTAACAAACAATATTAAAAAAAAAAATACTAAAAAAGACTTCCTTAGCTCCATCCCACATGCCATACCCTCCACAGCTATGGACACCAATCCTCTGCTTGTTGTTTTCTCCTCATACTTTCTGGTTTAACACCCAACCCTAAAAGCTTTCTTTTTCTTTTTCTTACATGTGGGATTCCTTAAAGCCAATTTTATCCCATTGTATTCAGTTAGTTGTTCTCTCCTTCCACATCTCTGGCTACAAAGTCTCTTGCTTAGAGAGCCATGGAGACATGTACTTCAGAGCATCTGAGAAGTCAGTGATGTTTCCAAGTTACCCAACAAACCTTACTTCTCTACTAACCCAACTAAGCATGCTTTATACTTCCCTTGGAAGGGAGACTCTTTTGTTATCACTTGCCCCATTTTAGCTAAAAAAAATTAAAGTGACTAGTTTAGCCCTCACTGATTTTCCTGCTTGTCTATTTTTATAGTCATCTTATCCTAAGGTCACTAGGACTCCTCCACCCTGAACTTGGGTAATCACATCAGTGGAGATGCTGTGTGTAGGGTCTGATCTAGGGTCTCATGTTTAGGTGCTAAATGTTGTGTGCTTTCTAGAGCCCCCAAGTTGGGGTGCCAAAATATATCATCTAGAATAGTTCTCTGGAGGATCTCAAGACCAGCCTAAGTCCTTGGTCTTAGTGGAAGAGTGATGAGGTGAGACTCATGTAGATGTTCAAACATGGAGGCTATTTATTCCAAATTCTCTCACCCTTATATACCCTAATACCCTTATATAACCACAGTACACCATACAAACCATATAAACAACTTGCTATTGTATGTAGATGACTCTTTGATACTTGGTATCACCCTGCTTCAATCACAGCACAGGTTGTCACCACCTCTGATTTCTCAGGAAGGCAGAGAGCCCTTGGAGGAGATGGGGAGCTGAACCAGACATTGCCAGAAGGTTCCCTCTGGACTGAAGGGTCTTATACTTCAGCCAGAGTTCCTCCACATCTGTGGCCCTCTACAGCAGAAGAAGAAATAGAATATCCAAATAGACCTATTTGAGAAAAGGAAATTAAACAGTCCAAAGATGAGTTTCCTATGAAAAAGCATCAGAAACAGATAGACTTATAAGTGAATTTTATCAAACATTTGAAGGCCAATTAATTCCAAAATTAAATAAATTATTTAAGACAATAGACAAGTAAAAGCTATTACTAAATTCCTTTTATAAACTAATATGATACATATATCCAAACCAGGAAAAAGAAAAATAGAGAAAAAAAATTACAGACCAATTCATTAATAAATATGAATGCAAAAATCCTAAATATAATACTAAGTAAAATATTACCAAAAAAATTACAAAGATTATACATTATGACCTAGCAGAATTCGTGCCAGGAATGCAGAAAATAACATTTGATAAACTACAACATCCATTTCTATTTCAAAAAATAATGCTTAAATGTATAGGCATATTTGGATTTTTCCTTAAATTGATGAGAAACACATTTACCTAAGATCATTGGCAAGCATTATTTGTAATGGGGAGAAGCTAGAAGACTTCCCCCAAGGTCCCCTATATTGTGAAACAAGGATGTTCACTGGTAATCCTAGCAATAGTAGTTAAGAGGAAAAAAAATAGAAGGAATCAGAATAGGGAATGAGAGAATAAAGCTATCTTTTTTGTAGATAATGTGATGATATAGTTGGAAAATCCTAAAGATCCAACCAATTTATAAGTGATCATTTTAGAGAGTTTTCTAGGGTGTTGGAAGATTAAGGGACTTAAGAGTCACATAGCTAATAAAGTAATATTTGAATTGAGTTTTCTTAATCCTATAGCCCAATTTCTTTTCCCTATAGTCTACTGTCCTGTGCCCTATGTCATTTAGATAGATGATAGATAGATAGAATAGATAGGATATTTAGATGATGTGTAAAGATAAAGTGATGATAGATATGTGCATGTATAAGCATAGATAAAAGAAATAGATATAAGAAATAAATAATAAATAAATAAGATAAATAATAGCATTTTAAATATATGTAATGTTATTTTGATTAATACTATTAACTTGGAAGATATCACTAAATACATAGGTTTTTCTGTCCCCATATAGTTTCTTAATCAACACATGCTAACAGTAAACTACTCTTATGCATATCCTTCTGACAGCTCTGCTCTGTATAGCTTCAGCCAGTATGTTTGACCAATAGGAAACAGTGAAAACAGAATGTTAGCTATTGAGGACTGTTGTTTCTTGTGTCAATTTTTACTTAAGTGTGTCTAACAAATTGGATACAAATCTGGATCTGTTGTGTACTATCTAACTAATGTAGTCTTTGAACAAATCACATATAATGGAACTTCATCCTAGTCTTTGGTGTGTATTGTTTGGAGGCTGCTAAAAATTGCAACTTGTGTTCAAATATGTCGATACTGACTGAGTATGGTGGGAAAAGGACACAGTGGGGAGTAAAACACAAAAAAAAAAATAAAAGAAACAAAAAAACAATCCTCTAGTTTGTCTGGACTGAGCTTCTAAATCTCTGGGACTGATAGATTTATCATTCTGCCTACTGCCTAGAATTTTCTATTTCCTTATCTCAAGAATAAGAGATTAGACTAAGGAGATCTCTAAGAGTGCTTCCATGGCCATTGTTCCATTATATCATTTGTTTATATAGACACATTTTTTTTTTTTTTTAGAAAATTAATACAACTTACAAATGATATACTTTTTTTTTTTAAGTTAAGACAAATGTTTACCTTTCTTCTTTGCTAAAAAGTTAAAGGAAATACCTAAATTAAATATGTTTGTACTCAATGTGCTTTTACATCAATCAGCTCATTTTACATTCACAGTACTACTTGCCCCTATTTTGCATATGGAAAATTAAGGCAATTAAATGGGTTATCTAAAAAATGACTATGGAGGAGTTGAGATTAAGATTTCTCTGTTACTGTTCAATTCCATGATCTTGAGTGAAATTCAATTTCTCTGAACCTCAGTTTTCCTTAAATGTAATAGAAGAGTTTAACTAGATGACCTTCCAAGTTTTTTCTAGCCTGTAATCTATGCTTTGAGAATAAAAACTCTCTTACTTGTTGCTCTTAACCTTTGAAATATGTGTTCTTACCTACATTGAAAATATTAAAAAACTAAGTGATTTGGCAATACTCCAACTCCCTAAACATGTACTGCTTTGCATGGTATTTTTCTTAAGTTGTTGTTGGTTTTTTTGATTTTTTTTTCAAGGTCTACACTTATCAAATCATCTGTAACATTCTCACAGGTAGGAATATAGACAGAGAATTCAAGGTGGGCTTGGATTCTACCCTCTATTCCAACACTTCCTTTGGGCAGGCTCAAATCTCATTGTGTCTCATATGTTGTGCTTCCTGATTTCCCATCTTTGTGCCGTTCCGTATCTATACACACATATGTGTGAGAGCAGATGGTGAGCTGAATAGAGCCCATTCATCCTTCCCCTCATCAATTTCACATCATGTACACTATTCATGCTTTGATTATTTTTCTTTCTCTTGTCCTACCATAAGAAGTGCCTAGTTCATACTGTATTGGATTCCCCATTCATAGCAATGCATTCTGACTCCAAAGCTTTGATGTGCAATTTTCGATTATAAATCACAACTGGTAGTATCTCAGGAAAGACCAAGGTGATGACAGCAAAAGAAAAAAAAATTGGTTGGGGAGGCTGGCTAAGAAGGACACTAAATAAATTTATAGTTCAGAATGCCAGAGAAATTCATATATAATTTAGGCAATTTTCATTTTAAAAGATTCATTAAACATATATTTAGTAATAAAAATTATAATAGCACTTACCACATGCTGAGTACTGTTTTAACTACTTTACAAATACTATCCTATTACATTCTCCCAACAACTCTGAGATGTAGGTGCTATAATTCCCATTTTACAGTTGAGGAAATCGAGGTAGACTTTTCCAAACTCATATAGCTACTAAATGGATAAAGTTGAATTTAAACTCAAATCTTGCCAACTCTAAGCCTAGTACTCTATCTGCTGTGCCACATAGCTGCCTCATCTATTTATTGTGGGGGAGGCAAATGAATATGTTCTAAAAGCAATGCAAGGTTTATATGTGACAGTTTTTGCCTAATGAAGTTGGTAATCTGATAACCAAAGGATAGAATACATACATGAATTACTTATTGTCAAACAAAATAATATAGAAGTATTTAAGAGAAGTATAAATAAACTGCTATGAGGAGTTTAATAAATATAATAATTTATTTATAAATATAACTATAACATTTGTATATATACATAAAATATAATAATTCATTTAATAAATATAAAAAGGAAAGAATTCATAGGAGATCAAAGAAGGTTGTATTGTTCTTGTGTGTTGTTGTATGTTTTTTTTTAATTGCTATTTTTTTCAATTTCATTTCCTAATATTTCTCTCTCTCTCCCACTAATTACTTCATAAGGAGCTATTCTTTATTATCAAAAAATAGAAAAGAAAAATACAAAAATTCATAAAAACTAAATAACAACCCTTCAACTTAGTCCAATGTTACATGCAGTATTTATCACTCTTAGTTCCTGACTTTTGCAAATAGGATAGTATAGAATAATAGATTGGAAGTAAAAATAGAAGTTTTGAACAAGTAGAAGAGGTCTAGTTCCTCCATATTACAATTGTGACAACTAAGGAGCAGTTTTCCTATAGCCCCAACAATGACTTTTCAAACTTCTGTTAATTTTGCAAATCTGATGGGTGTGAAGATATAATTTAGAATTGCATACAATTTCATTTCTCTAATTATTAATGATTTGTATTGCTTTTTCACATAGCTATTTATAGCTTAAATTTCTTCCTTTGGAAAATGTCTGCTCATATTGCTTGAACATTTATAAGTTGAGTAATTGTTCTAAAAAATTTGCATGAGCTCAGAAAATCAATGCTTAGAAGATACATTTTACACCAGTATTTTTCCCTCTGATTACCTACTTCCTTTTTAATTGTATCAGTATTAGTTTTATTTGTGCAAAATCCTTTACATTTTATATGATCAAAATTGTCCATTTTTCTTCTGTGATCTCTCTTTTTTGTTTGGTTATGAACCAAACCTAAGTTTATTATCTATAGAACTGAAAAGCAACTTCTTTAGTTCTTTTAGTTTGTTTAAAATGTTACCTTTTTTTGTCTGTCCTACACTTAATTGAAGCTTTTCTTGATACGTAGTGTGGAATATTGTTCTGTGCCTAATTTCTGCCAGATTGCTTTCTGGTATTCCCAGCATTTTTTGTCATCTAGTGAGTTTTTATTCTATTAGCTAATGGCACAACTTTTTCCAAACTATTGACAATGAATTCATTTCAGAAGATTAAGTAGAATGACTCAAAAACTTAATGACTGAGTAGAACATCAAGATAGAATGTGGCAAGACTGGATGGATCATTGATGCCTACATTGAGAACTTACAGAGACATCAAATGTTGAAGCCCCTGATATACCCTAATGAATAGCAACAACAAAAAATCTTCAGTTCGACTTCATGAAAAAATTTTCTTTATAGTCTTCCAAAACAATACAAAGATAATTGAGACATTATTTTAATCATATGACCACACAACATAAGGACCTATAATTTTCAAGCTTCAACCTCTTCTGAGCAAGTTGAATTTACAATTGAATATTTGTGAGCAGGGGATAATTAAATGAGGCCTTTTCTGTGAACACAACTATATTTAAAAAAACTTGAATTAAGGCAAAGGAGAAGTTTTTTTTTTTTTTTTTTTTTAATCCTGGTCCCAAAATATTCTCTAACATTTTGTATTGTTTGCATAATAAAGTGAATTTGAAGACTTGTTCTATGTAATGATTTTTTTTTAAAAATTGAGAATATATATTTCCTTTTCCATCTTACTGATAGTTTTCACATAACATTTAAAAAGTGGGCCTATTTCTTCATAGATAAATCTATGAATATGTTATAAATATATTGTAGATAAATAGATGATTTAATGAAAAACAAACAAACAAACAAACAACTGTTGAGGATCTTGTGAGTCCATTGATGTCAAGGAGTATCTGGACCTTTGTGAAAACTGTAGATCTACTTTTAGTCATTATTTCTCTTTTGTGATGGCCAATGAAAAAATGTTTTCCCCCAAAGCTACTGCTACTGTTACTTTCACACAAATCCATGCCTCAACTCATTTCCCTGCACATTTTATTTATTTTCAAGGTTCCTGTATTATGAGGTCAATAGATCTTGAACAAAGTTGGTTATGATGTCAAGCTACTTTCACAATCATGACATACGTCAATTTGTCATTGAGAACAAATAAATATTAATTGGTTAACATTCCCTAAACTTAAAATTACTATTGAATTCACATTTTTCTTTATGTTTGCATAAATACAGCACTAAATCTCACTGATTACCTGATCAAACCCTGATATTTACTCCCACAACACAAGAATTCTTGTTCTGTTTTATAGCATTGTTTTTATGTCTTTCCTTTTGTTGTTCTCATATCTGGGTACAATTCACCAAGTTTTTTTTTTTTTGTTTTTTTTTTTTTTTTTTTAGTCCTGGTAGATCTTCTTATAATTCCCAATAAGTTTAGTCAATCATCCATCACTCTTCTGTTACTCACTCACTACCTGTTTCTACAGAAGTCTTCCTCCCAATGTCAATGTTAACCTCAGGTCAGATGTCTGAAAGACAACAATTTTCGCTTCAATACTATTGTGAGACCACAATACTCCCTTGCAATGATTCAATATCACATAATATCATTGGATATAGAAGGGAGGGCAGACTGGGATATGTCCCAAAATATCTCTGGCCAAATCCAATTGGGATCTATCGTTCCAACTAAACTTCCTCTCAATGCTCCATTCTTATTTTTTTTTAATTAAATAGTTCTTTATATTCCCCCAGTTACATGTCAAGAACATTTTAACATTCATCTTTATAAGATTTTGAATTCTAATTTTTCTCTACCCTCTCTCATCCAAAGATTGTAGGCAGTTTAATATAGTTTAAACATATACTACATATATATATATATATATATATATATATATATATATATATATATATATATATATATATGTAATGTAAAACATATTTCCATATTAGTAACAGTTGTGAATGGAAAAAAAAAGCAGATCAAAAGAAAAAAAAACACAAGAATGAATAAGCCAAAGTAGGAAAAATGTGCTTCAATCTTTATTAAGAATTCATCAGTTCTTAACTAGATATGAATAATATTTTCCTTCATAAGTCCTTTGTTCTTTTCTTGGATCATTGTGTTGTTGACAACAGCAGAATCATTCATAGTTGATCATCCCATAATGTTCCTGATAATGTGTGCAATGTTTTTCTTGTTCTGCTTATTTCACTTTACATCAGTATATAAAAGTCTTTCCAGGTTTTTCCTGAGATCTTATGTTTTCATTTATTATTACACAAAAGTATTCCATTACCACAGCTTGTTCAGTTATTCTCCAATTGATGGGCTTTCTATTCCTGCTGAGATTTACAAGGTGAGAGATCCCTTGCTCATATAAAAGCTGACTAAAATTTTCAAGACTATATGGCAAGAGAAGATTATGTCACAATAGTTTAAGGATGCCTTCATTGTCCATCTCCATCTCTATAATTCTTTGCCACTGTGAAAAGGGATACTCTGAATATGTCTGCACATGGATGTCCTTTTCTCTTTTAATGTTCTCTTTCATATACAATTTTAGTAGTGATATTGTTAGATCAAAGGATATGTATAGTTTGGTTGCTCTTTGTTCATAGTTCCAAACTACTCTCCAGAATAGTTGGATCAGTTCATAACTCCACCAAGAGTGCATTCGTGTCCCAATTTTCCCACATCCTCTCCAACATTTATTAATTTCATTTTTTATCTATCTGTCAATCTGATAGATGTGAGGTGGTATCTTAGAGTTGTTTCTTTTTAAGTTACTAATTTAATCAAAAGTGATTTAGAGAAGTTCTTTATATGTCTATAAATAGCTTTGATTTCTTCATCTGAAAACTGCCTGCTCATATCCTTTGACCATTTATCAATCAGGGAATGTCTTGTATTTTTAAAAATTTGACTCAGTTTTCTATATTTTTGAGAAATGAGATCTTTATAAGAGACACTTGCTATAAAGATTTCTAGTTTTATGCTTTTCTTCTAATCTTTGTTTATTAGTTTTGTTCATATAAAATATTTTTAATTTAATATTATCAAAAAAGAGCATTTTGTAATGTTCTCTATCTCTTAATCATGAATTATTCACCTCCTCACACATATATATGATGGGTAGATTATTCCTTGGCCTTCTAATTTGATTATGGTGTCATCTTTTATATCTATATCATGCATACATTTTGACCTTACGTTGATACAAGGTGTGAAGTTTTGCTGTCTGTTTTCTAATTTTCCATCAGTCTTTGTTAAGTAATCACTTCTTATCCCAGAAGATGGGGTCTTTTGATTTATCACTAGTTATGGTTATAATGTTACTATAGTAACACTAGGTTACTATAGTCATTGACTATGTTTTCTGTACCAAATCTATTCCAGTGGTCCACATTATTTCTTTTCCAGTACCAGATAGTTTTCATGACTATTGCTTTATAATATGTTTTGTTATTTGGTATTTCTAGGACTTTGTATTGCTTTCCTTTGTATTTTTTCATTAATTATTTTTATATTCTTGACATTTTTGTTCTTCCAGATGAGTTTTGTTATTTTTTATAACTGTATCAGAAAAGTATTAAATGTCTATTATGTGCAATGTTCTGGGCCTGGTATTATCAATAAAAAAAAAAAATGAAATAGTCAGTGCCTCCATATAGATTGAATTCTTTTGAAATGATAAAATTTACAAACAAATTAAAAAGTAAACAGAAAATAATTCAGAAAGAGAGAAAATAATTAAGGATATTAAGAAAGACCAAAAGTAAAAGGTAGCAATGTATCTGAGCTTGGTAGAAAGATAATGATTCTAAGAAGCAAAGTTGAGTTCAGAGCACATTCTAGGCATGGGGGACAGACCATGATAAAATACAGAGACAGGAAATGGATTTTCAAGTTAAGGAAGCAGCTAATAAAAGTTTGTCTATAATACAGACAGTATGGGGAAGAATAATGAGAAATGCTGGATTTGAGGAAACTGAGATTGGAATCGGATAATAAAAAGCTTTTAATGATATTTATTATCTGAAAAGTTTATAATTAATCCTTGAAATAATAGGGAGTCATGGAAGATTTTTTGATTTGAGGATAGGAGATACATCAAAACTGTACTTTTTAGGAATATCACTTTTACATCTATTTAAAAAGTGGATTACATGATGAAGAAACTTTAAATTAAATTAGGTGAGAAGTGCTAAGATTGAACTATAATTATCGAGACAGATATGAGAATACTTTGCAGAGAGAGTTGTTACATGTCTTGGTGGATAATGGAGATTATTTTTTAAAATGACCTCACTGGGGTGGCTCAACAGAAAGCCTGAAATTTGGAAGAAGAATATAGGGGGAAGATAAATTTTCTTTTGAATATATAAAGTTGGAGATGGAAATGTATAACAGGCAGTTGGAATTATTAGATCAGAGCAGGGAGATAAGGCCTTAATATATAAATTTGGAAAATATCTGCATATAGATGACAACTGGAGTTATAGAAATTAAAACAATATCAAAGAGATTATAGTGAGAAAAAAGTCAAAAGGATTCAGAATAAAGTTTGGGGAAAGGAGAAAGAATCCGGATAGGAAATGGATAATGAACTAAACAAAAAGAAAAAAAAAATTAGGAAGGAATGATCTTATAGAAAAGAAATCAAGTAGAGAAGAATATCATGGAAGCCAAAGTAGGAGATAGGATTCAGGAGACCTGCATGATTAATATTATTAAAAGCTGCCAAGAAGTTAAATAGAAATATGAGGACTAAGAAAAGACCACTAAATTTCACACTAGAGCAGTCTGTGTAGAGTTCTGGGGTCAGAAGGGAGAAAAGCAAGATTTTGGGAAGTGAATGGGAGGTAAGTAACTAGAAGAAACAAATGATTTTTTTCAATGAATTTGACTTTGAAGCAGAGAAGAGATATCAAATGATCTATGTGTAAAGCACCATGCTAGCAGCTGGTAAAAAGGGAAAAAATCCTGTTTGACCTGGAAAACTTTATATCATGCATCACTCAATTAACAATCATTTAAATACTTACTGAGGATGCTGGTTTCCTGTTGATGTGAGGACAAAAATTAAACCATCACTGCTCCATCAGGACTTCAAAATGTATATAAAAATATGTGTATGTATTGTATGTATATTTTATCCTATGTGTATTGTATGTGTGTTGTATATGGAGTGAGGGAACTGTATTCTAATGAAATGAAAGGGGTATTCACACTGATCTTTCAAAGAAGTCATATAAGTAGACATTACTTCTAGAATTAGTACCTAGATAATGCAGTGGAACACTGATCTTGGAATCAGGATGATTCAACTTCATGAATTCAAATCAAATCTCAAAAGCCCTATGTGATGCTATGTAACTCATTTAGCCCTGTTTATTTTAGTCTCCTCATCTGTAAAATGAGCTGGAAAAGTAAATGACAAGCCACTTAATTATCTCTGTCAAGAAAATTTAAAATGGAGTCATAAAGAGTTGGACACATTTAAAAAATACTGAATAAAACAAAACTTTAATGGTGTGGATTGGATCTTGACTCCCTGGTAATAAATAGAAATAGAAACAAATACATATTTATACTTTCTCTACAACTTGTGTTTCCACCTATTTGTATATATATATATATATATATATATATATATATATATACACTCACTTATGCTCTATATATGCACATATATTTGCAATATAAACATATTCATTATATACAATGTATCATCTATACATTATGAATTATATATATGTAATATGCATCTATGTATATATACACTTGTATATATCTACACATGTATCCCTTTATATGCAAACACACAGTCTTACACAAACTATCATTAACACTACACTTTCTAATTTTCATGAGTAAACAGACCAGATCTGTTTATTCAAAAATCATTTAATGAATACCTTCTATGTCCAAGTCATTGTACGAATTGCCATTAGAGATACAAAGATGATGACAACGTAGTCATTACTCTGTAATGGAAGGTAGGGATTAAGAAATGCACTGTAAGCTACAGTACAAATACAGAATTCTATCAATTCAAAAGAAAGATACAACCAAAGTAATATGAGAATTATGAAGAAGAAAAAACTTATCCTAATAAAGAAAGGAGATAGAGACCTGGGCCTTAAATAGATAGCTTTTTTAAAAAAGATAGATCTTTCAAATATCACTTTATAATGCAGTACAATAGAATATGTGACAATTATGAGGCAATGTAGTATTTAGAACATGTCATAAAGATCTTTGGAATCAATTAATTGGCTTAGTGGATAGATATTGGATGTGGACTAAGTTAAAAATTTAATCTCAGGCATTTATTGGCCACTGAATCCTAGGTAAATCACATAATCTTTTGTCTGCTTCATTTTCCCCATCCACAAAAATAATAATAATCACATTCCTTACATTCAAAGTTGTTGCAAAGGCAAAATGAGATAATATTTGTAATGTGTTTTGGAAATCTCAAAGTCTTTTAAAAATACCAGCTGTTAATAATAATAGCAACTCTCATGAGTTCATCAAATAAGCTATGATCAGGACTAATATTAATCTGGCCTTCTAGTTAAGATAATGGGAAATAGGTAAGGGTTTCATTGGATGGTTTTGAGAATTGTTTTGTCCTCTAAAATCCTATGATCCTACTTTTTTTTTTTTCTTTGTGTATAACAAGGCTTGAGAATGTTAATGTTGGGTAAGTTAACTAATGGAGTGAAACTGAAATAACTTCACAGAAATAAAGCATTTAATGTGGGAATAAATGAAGTTACCACCCATAACTAACAGCCAGAGTTCTGGCTTGGTTGTAATTAATGAAGACGATGGCCAAGATTTATAAGGATATTTTAAGAAGTAACCGCATGGAGCCCTGAATTTTATGGCTGAGCAGGAGTGAGATCAATGGGGAATCCATTAGTATCCAAGATTTAATGGACAAGGATGAGGCCACTTTACACTTGTGGAGGGTGTCAGCATGTCTGTCATCTACAATACCTCTGCCTGCAGAGAACATCCATGTAGATTAAGTGAGAAAATAAAAAAAATTCTCTTGAGGAACCCTACATAAAAGCAAATAAAAAATTGAATAGTTCTCAGAGACAATGTATAAAATGAGAAAAAAGAAATTGATTCCATATATTTTATCTTGCTCTACATTATGGAATCAAATAATTTGTGTTGGATTTTCAGTGACCCTCTAGTATAACCATATCAGATACACATCTAATGAATGTTCATCCAGCTATTTCTCAAGTTTTCTAATAAGAAGGCTCCCATTATGTTTTCTAAAGCAGCCTGTTCTCTTTTAAATAGCTCTAATTAATTTTTTGATTTCTGATATTTAGCTTAAATTTGGTGCTCATATCCATTTCTCTGGTTCTGTTCTCTGGGGTCAAGCAGAGAACCTCTATTCCCTCTTCTGATATAACAAATCCTTTAAACACTTGAAAATAGTTATCATGTCCTCTTCTCATGTCCTTTTCCCAGTCTTCTATTCTCCATGCTAAACATTCTTAATTTTCTTTAACTAATTTTCAAATGACAGGAATGCAATGCTTCATTCCATTTGAGTGGCCCCACTCTGAATGTTATCCAATTTATTAATGATATTTCCAAACTATGGTGTCCAGATTAAAAAAAAATGTGGTATGGCCATGGCAAGATGCTGGGTAAAACTACTAATGAAGAAAATCCAGGATTTTTCAGGCAAACATTCCCTTTTCCCTACCTAATAAATATTAGGATAATGGGAATTGAAATATAGGTTGCCTTCTGCCATGTATGAGCTTCCTTCTGGTTTATTTTTCAAACATCCATGTTAAGTAGACCTAGGGAATTCTTTAGGGAGCATCATAAAAATCCTGTTTATTCAAACCTAGCCCTAACAGAGGATTGATTCTCTGGGCACCCACACCTAGGTACAAGCCAAACCACAGGCTCCCACAGATTGCTTTGGCCACCAGTGGAGTCATTTAGCACCAGTCCAAGACACATTACCAGGTGTACAATCTGCATTCTGGGAGCCAGCAGCAGTCTAACAATTGCTGCCTAATTGCATTTACTAACTCCAGCAAATAGAGGAGGAGCTAAAAAAATAAAAAATATGATCCCTCTCTCTCTCTCTCTCTCTCTCTCTCTCTCTCTCTCTCTCTCTCTCTCTCTCTCTCTCTGATGTGTGTGTATGTGTGTGTGTGGTGTGTGTGATTTGTCCTCCTGGATCCTCCCTTCCAGGTACATGAGGAAAGCTGAAATGGGCAGGATTGTAAAGTTAAAATATACTCATCTGCCTATTGGCGGCACTTTCCATCAAAAATAAAGTTTCCTTTTACAAAACTAAGCACAACTTGTAATTATAATCTAAATGGCTTTTGGTCTGTCTAGCTTCTAGTTTCTTTTGGCAAGAAACAGTGGTCAAGTGTATAATTTACATTAAGTCGCCAAAGGCTTCCCCTCTCCTTCCACAAAATTCATATCTGCAATTTAACTCATGGTGTTTGCTTAGATCAGTATTAGGTTCTAAGGGTCTTTCTCTTCTATTTCTGATCAGCAGAGATTCCCAAAATCCTCTTCTAAAGTTTCACTTTGACATTAAAAATATATTCATAAGTAACTTGGCATAATTATTTTTCAGTGTTCATATTTTTTCCTTTCAAAGAGATTTAATTGTAGGGGTGCATTCATTCAATAAAAATTTGTTAAGCAATTAGTTCATATAAGGTCCTATGGCAAGCAGATGTACATAATACAGCTAGTACTTGATAAGAATACTGTCTTTGGATCAATATAATGTAACTATTGACTCTAATTCCTCTTCCATTCATTCCAGATGAGAATTTTTTTTCTTGTTATCTGTCTTCCTCTAAGCAAGACTATCCTTGGGAAGAGAAAGATTTCTAAGGAAAGAAATGTAGATGGTGAGCTATTGTAATGACTCTTCATTTAGAAAAGGATTATTTTCATTACGTATTATTGAATCACTTATTTTGGCAGATCAAATCCTTTTTTTTTTTTACCTATTCATTTCTTAGATGGAAAATCTCACCATGGTGACAATTGCCTTGTATCATCTAGATAGGATCGTGTTATTTATTTCAAATTGGCAATTTGTGCCACTTTGTTTTAAATTCAAATTCAAGATTCATTCACTATACTCAGTGCTAAGGATACAAAGTTAAGATGAAATAGGTCCCGATCTTATGGATGTTGCATTCCACTGGGATAATACGACATGCATAGGAACAAGTAAATAGCAGCATACACAAAATCATATAAGATAACTTTTAAGAGGTAGAGGATAATAATAACTGGTGGAAATGCCTAATGTACAATGAACAATTTCAGTAAAGTGGTAGGATCAACAATAAATCTATACAAGTCATCATCCATTATATATTACCTAAAGGAAAAAAAGGAGAAATTCCATTTAAATTAGCAAGAGAATATATAAAAATGCTCCATAGGATACATATGAAGAAATATGCAGGGACTATATAAGAGCATCTACAAGAAACCCTTTAGAGATATAAAGGTAGAGCTAAACATCTGGAGAAATACTAATAGCTTATAGATATTAGTAAAAGTAACATAAAAATGACAATACTACCTAAATTGGCTTACTTATTCATATCAAACAAGGCATAAGAGGATTTCAATTTACAGAGCTAGAAAAATAATAACAAAATCCTTCAAAAAGAACAAAAGGTCACAAATCTCAAGAAAAATAATTGTAGGAAAGCAGAAAGTAAAGCACTAGAGAACCAAATCTCAAATTAGACTACAAAGCAGCAATAATTAAAATATTTGGTATTAGCTAAGAAATAGGAACTATATTCAGGGGACATTCCAGTAGTCCCTCTTCCCTCTTTCCAATGTTATAGAGATCCAAGCTCCAGGTCATTAAATTCTGCTTAGGCCCAATAGTCTTTTCTATGCTCTTGCAAAAAAAAGCCTTTGTAGGAGGATAGAACAATGGAAGGAAACGATATAGAACTGAGTAAATCAGTTCAGTCATCTATGAATAATGCTAGAAAACAAAGGCAAATAATTTAACATTTAATGAGAAAGAGTACCCTGTGGAATTTGAGGAAAATATGAAATCACAACATTCTTATCCTGATGGTATAAAGTAGAAATGAGAATTAAAAGAATAGAATGTATGGCCTACACTATACAAATAATGTATAGAATAGAAAAATGTGAATCTGCAATTGCAAGTCTCACCAAAACTACAGAAGGGAAAACAATAGTTTGGGAATACAAATACACAGGACTGAAGGGAAATCTTGAGGAAAAGAAGAAAAAAACTAACATTGAAAGATATCATCTCTAAGGTTTCTTCTAGCTCTAATTTTATATTCTGTTTAAGAAAATAAGACAATTATATAAAAATTTAAATAATAATATAAAAATGTACTAAGTTTCAGATAAGTGGAATAATGCTATAAGACTTTCCTTGAGGAAGGTATCCCTTGGGTCCCCTAAAAATCAAAATCTGTATTTTCTGTACTCACAGATATTCATGGGCATTTAACATTACCTCACCACTGATATTCTAAGTTGAGAAATCAGTGTCCATTCTGACATTAAAGGCAACTAAGTGGCACCTTGCATACAGTGTTAAGCAGGAAGACGAGTTGAAATTCCGTCTCAGCTAGTCACTGGGCAAGTAACAATCTCTTCTGCTTCAGCTATTTCAACTATAAAATGGGAGTCATAATGACATCTATCTTACTGTGAAAATCAAATGACATTCCTGTAGAATACTTAGAATAGTCCTTGGTTCATACAACAAATTAAGCTTGTTTCTTTCCTTTTTTTTCCAATTCTTAAAATGCTATTTGTCTTCTCTAATTCAGTAAAAATGTTTTTGTGGTAAGAAACATTTCACTTTTGACTTTTTATCTCCACTTCCTAACATAATAACTGATAAGTAATAGGTGCTTGATAAAGGCTTATTGATTAATATAATCTAATAGCCAAACAGGTTGGCAAAACAGGACCACTTCCTAATTTCAAATCAACTTTTGTTCATTCTTTCCTTTGAGCACCAATGTCAGAAATCTCTCCGTCTAGAATGCACTTATTCCTCATTTGTACTAGTTACAATCTCTCAAAGCCCAATCTGTCATCTCATTATGAAGCTTTCTGTGATTCCCCAAAATGAAAGCAATCTCTGAATCCTCATTTTTTCCTAGAAAAGGTTGTTCAGAATTTACTTTTGCTTACATTGTTCCTTGAGTATCCCCTCATCTTCACATACTTATATTGCCCTCATTGGATTGTAAGCTCCTGGAGCACGATAGGCTGTTATTTTATTATCTTTGTAGTCTTAACAAAGCACAGTACTTTTTCTATAGTTGGTGCTTAATGAACATTTCTTGAATTGAGTTCAATTGTTATAATTTAGCTTTTCAGTACATGGTAATACATGATTCTAATATCATGCTCCAAATTATTCCTCTTTAAATATGAGAGAAGATTCACTACAAAATGTTGAAAGCGTATAATTCTGGAGTTTTCTTTGTACTATAAGGTTTATTAGGATTTATTGGCTCCCTAGGTGGTTAAGAGAAGGGAGGGTGAGATGAACAATGGAGGAAAATGCTCTGAGTTACATGGCATATGTGGCCATGGCTGATCAATCCCCTGGTGATACACATCCAAGTTTATAAAGATCCCAATTTCTTCCTATTTTATGTGTGTTCTTGCACTCTAAAGCTGTCCAAGTCCTTTAGTTTCTTGCAGCAAATGTAAGTTGAACCTATGGGCCTTATACATTTCCCAGAAGATAAGAGCAGTGAAGAACACCTTAGAAGATGCAATACCCAAACTGAATTCATCATAACCAATTCTCTATGCCTAGCTAATGACTAATAACTCATTGGGTGGTGCTGATCTGCAAACTGGCTAAGAGCATTTGAGCTTAATTAAGAAGGATATAGCTTATGCTTGCAAATTCAAAAGGATTCTTTATTTTTTTTTGACTGAGAATTGGTTATAGTCTCAGTTTGAATGAGAGAAACATATGTGGCCATTTGTATTAATTAACAAGTCTTGAATTGTCCTCTCTCCCATTAGACCACGTCATTGGGGAGGTAATGCTATGACATATAAGTGAATTGGGAGGGCTGTGCAAGTCAATTACTTCACTTTTCTCTCCCATTCTACTTAGCACAATGCCTAGCATATAGTAGATGCTTAATAATAAATGTTTGTTCCACTGTTCAAAGGAAAGATTTGTCTTTCTATGTGCTTATACAAGTATTCCTTGTACTTAGCACATTGCCCGACATAAGGGATTAATAAATGTTTGTTAATGATTGACCAAAGATTATATCCTACATCTATGAAAAGAAAAATCCTCATCCACTTATCCAGGTTATGTCATTGTTGGATCTTTTGTATCCATAGTCACCACACATAGCCCATGTGCGCCATGTGAGTCTTCATATACCATTAAGGAGAATTATGATGTTCTGATAAGGAAAATATGAATGTATGATCACATTATGAAATATATCAATGAATCAAAATGCATTTCTAGAAAGAAATTTGAACATACACACATGTTACATGTTTATATGTATACACATATATACATATATTCTATTACCATATGAAACCATAACATAAAATGCATGTATACATACGCATATATCTATATACATGAAAACAATGTATATATGCAAATACATTTATTTCCAGAAATGGGTGTGTGTATAAATTAGCAGACCTGAAATTCATAGTCCAAATTATTCTATTATTAAAGCCTTATTTCTGTTCTTTTAGTATAGTATTTTCTCAAGTGGAATTATCCTATTTTTTTCTCCCTGGTCATCTATTATTTTAGATATTGACACCTGGTAGAAATGTTTTTAAGTTGTATCTACAGAATACAACTCAGTCCAAGTTTAGAACATGTTTCCTTGTTGATCTCATGTCATTGGCTTGTTGTAATCTACTTCAGTACATTAAAATCTCTGAAACTTTACCAGGGAAACATAGTTCAATGATGTAAATCTCCAGTGTGCATGAAGGTAGGCTTGAAACATTGATCTAACATCTCAGATCAGAGAGCCACAGGATCTTCAGTAAAACCCCAGCTGCCATGGAAAGCCATTGTTTCTTTTCCTAATTGCTTATCATTTCATCCTATTTCTTCTCATAGAAATTGAAAATGGCATTATATTCTTTTTCATATCCCCTGATGATGCATAATTTGTTCCTAATACAAGGGATTGTATATTTATGAATGCATTAAAACATTTTATGGGTAAGGTAACAAGAATTATCTTTCATAGATGCATGGCATCCATGTATTATTACACTTCGATAAAGACTAGCTCTGTGATGCAATTAGACTGTAAACTTCTGGAGAACAAAAACTATCTTACCATTCTTTATATCCCCCATGCTGAGAACAATGCTTGACACTTTATAAGGACTTAATAAATGTTGTTGGATTAATGATCTTACAGTTCTGAGAATATTCCTTTCAATGACGGGAATCTTGACCCATGTCCAATTTCCTCTCTTACCATTGCTTTTCCAAAAATCCTTGAAGAAAGCATAAAAGAGTTGACTCTGAAATCAGGAGAACTTATGTGTTCAAATGCTATATCTGATACATTCTGGCTGTGTGACTCTAGGCAAGGTATTTAACTTTTCAATATCCAGACATATTTCCTTGACTACAAGTAGTAAAATAGTTGTTGATCTCTCTTGATAAAAAGAATTGCCATATCTGGGAGTTCTGTATATGAAATTTTACTTGAAATGAATAGTTGAAACTACAGGTACAGCTAAAGGAGAAAAAGAAATAACTATTACATTCACTGGAAGTCTCCTTGGAGTCTACTAAAGTTTTTGGAGAGCAGTGACCACTCAATTTACCTACTTGTTTTTCCTGACTCAATATAGGATGAACTTACCTCCTTTTCTTATCATACATGGTTTTGCTGTAGTTTATCTAATATAATTCCCAAGCTGTTCTCTGACATAAGAGCTCATCTTTTCAACATTGATCTTCATCATTCCATCTGGCTATGAATCCTGACACATTATCATCTCCAAAGAACCAAAATTGTGAGGGCAGATTTGTATTTAAGGTGAGATGAGTGAGGGGTTGCACTAGGATGCTACCAGCATTTGAAATCCTTCAGCACTTAAAAACAACTGAATTTAGTATCTACTTCGAAGGAATATATGTAGTATATGTAGTTTCAGGAATTTCCAGTCTACACCAAACTCAACTCCAGTGTCTAAGTATAGCATAAATTGTCATATCTAATGAATTCTTTCCAAACCTTATCTTTCCCGATCTCTTAGCAGAACATGACACTCAGCCATTCCATGAATTAGATATCTCAACCTTCTTGAGCTTTCCTGACAGTCCTCTATTTCTCCTACCTATATTTCTGATAGTTCTCAATCTCCTGTGGTGGACCACCCCCTATTCCCATTCACTGGTATGGGAGGACATTGCTCTGTCCTCTCATTTGGTGAAAAACACCATTCCCATACACATGTGTGTTTATGTCTGTGTGTGTGCCACTTTGCAGACTGTGAAGTCTTTTCTTGATGGTGCTTGATAATACTTAGATCTATGTTTTACAGCAAATAATTCAGTTAACATTTCCTTTGTGTCATATCTTCTTGCCTTTGCTGACAATTTGCTACTTCAAGAAATCAAAATTCAGAATCAAATTTATTTTTAGAAATTGCAACTTTCTAGGGGAAAATTTGTAATTGACTTAAATTGACATGGTTGGCTCCATGCAGAGTTTTAAATTTTAAAAATGTTATTTGGTTTTTTTTGCTGGCTTCACATGACATAATAATTGGTTATAATTAGGAATGAATTGCTTCTAAGGATGAATGAAGCTTCTAATTATGAATAAAGTAAAATAAAAAGAAATGCGCCTTTAATGTTGAAATACCCAAAGCTGATCACTGCTGCCATGTCCAAAAACCCTCAGGAAAAGAGGGATGTGCTAGGTTAGAGATGAGACACCAGTTAGCTATAGGGACAATCAGGAGTCGAGTTTTTTTTTTTTTTAATATACTATTCAATACTGAACATGCTTGATGGGCAAATCAAGGTCTTCAGTCTCATTCATTTACTCCATGAAAATTCATTCACATGCCTACTTTGGACATTATCCTGTGATACATATTGGAGAAGATAAATAAGAGGGTTGGAATAGGTTATAATTAGGAAAGTTGCTCAGAAACATGCCAGCAGAAATTATATGTGATATAAATTAGATAATCATAGGTAGATAGATAGATAGATAGATAGATAGATAGATAGATAAATCATTTATTAAAAACACTTTATATCAGGCACTGTGCTAAGAAACAAAAATAAAACTACAAACACCAAAAAATTGTACCTATACTCAACAATCTTATATTCTGATGCTTGAAGAAAAAAGTAAAGATCAGCTGGAGGGGGCAAGGGATTGAGGAGAGTATCTGTTAGGACTATCTGCTAGGAGTATCTGTTAGGAGAATGAGTTGAGCTGGGAATCAAATGAAGATGGCAAAAACGTGCCAAATAAATGCACATAAGATGAACAAAATTGACTATTCTCATTTAAACTTAACATATTGTTACCAATTTGGGTTGATATAGGAGGATCCAGGAAAACTTTCTGCAGGAGATCTTTGAGCTGGAAGGGAAAGGAAAGTCAATAAATAAAGACTAAAGTATAGGCAGAGCATTGCAGCCACAAAAGAGTTTGGCAACAAAGCTACAAAAGAAAAAAATAAGCATATGTTTAAGGGAATCATGAGTAATTCAATTTGTTTGGAACATAGAACATATAAAAATGAGGAGCTTGATTAATAGAAGGCTAGAAATAAAGACTCAGATCCCGTCTGACTAAAGAAAGATTTTGAATGTCAGGCTAAAATGTTTGTTAACTTAATGAAATTCTAATAATTGCTAACATTTATAGCCTATAGTTTAGGAATTATATGGCACTTTATATATGTTATTTAATGTTCTCAACAGTCCTGTCAGACCTGTAATTATCTCTACTTTACAGGTGAGAAAACTGAGGCTAAGAAAGACTATGATATACACAGGGTCATAAAACTACTGTCTTGGGGAGGATTCAGAAAAGGACAAGTTATTCAACCTCTCTGGCTATCGGTTTCCTCATCTGTATCAATGAGAGAGCTGAACTACATGATCACTCAGGTCACCTATAGATTTGATCCTATGAATTTATGATTCCCCAACCCCTGATGTCTCTCCCTAGTCTATTCCATGGACTAGAAGCTCAAAGGACTTTTGAATTGAAGAATGACATGATCAGATGAGCATTCAGAAGATTGAACTACATGTATTGTGTAGAACATATTGGAGAAAGAAAAGATTAAATGCAGGGAGGCCACTTCAGAGACTGATATCATAATCCAGACTTCTCTAGAGATAGCTTTTTAGCACCAGATAAACTAAAATGAAAATTTTCAGATTCTCTGTTGTTGCTGTTGTGGCTGTTTTCTTCCTTTCTCTAGCTTGACTTTTTAACGACATGGTAGCATGTTAGAGCCTAAAAGAATGATTTAGAATGTAGCTAAAACCATAAATACATGCATGAAACCAAGACACATCTGTCCCTAGAAAAGAGTGGGATTTTTTTTTTTGTTTTTTTGTTTTTGTTTTTTTTACTGCCATGAAAATAGAACTGGATCAAAATCGATGGAAACAGCTGCATGAGAATTTTCCCCACCCCTGGTCCAGGTGCAAAGCAAAGAAGACAATCAGCCATTCCTGGGTGATGTTGGGAGTGAAAAATCTGTATTTCCTCCTGTTGGTCTGTGGTTCATAAATCCCCTGCTAATAAGGCTTCGATGACAGAGGTGCACTTTAATAACTTCTAGGGTGGAATAATTGATGGCACAGGCAGCTGGTTGCTGTGATCAGATATAAATTAAATCATCTTTATTGTTTCAGGTCCCTTCCAACATCCCCACCCCCCACTACTATTCTACCTCCTTCAAACCAATCATGAGAGAAGAATGTGTCGGGCTTTCCTACTGATTTGTAGGAGGTAGAGGAAGAGACTTAGGGAGAAGGAGTGAGGAATGAATTTCTGACTACATTTCATTTCCTGGAATCAAGAGCAGGCTTAATTTCTTTCAGAAGGCTGAAATGCAACTCCCTTTTACTACTCTCAACTGTGAGCTTTTCTGTCTCCTCAAAGATCAACTAATGATTAGACTTAGATAGATTAGTTTATGGGATGACAGGATGATATGATGAGGAAAAAAACATTGGATCTAAAGTCAGAGGACATAAATTCTAGTTGTGGTTCTACAACTCACTACTGTGTGACACTGGACAAGTCACTCTAACCAGAGATCTCTTCTCTGGATCTCCCTCTCTTCTTATGTAAAAACAAGAAAGTTGCACTGGATCATATTTAATGCCAGTTGTAACTCTAAAACTATGATCCTATAAGAATTACATAGATTTCCATTGTCTAAAGGTCAAGTGTATCAGACCTCCTTCTTTTAGAGTTCTCTTATACCCTAAGGGATATTGTCTATTGTCTCACCTTCTGCTCAAGCTCTTACAGATTAGGGGAACACAATGTTCCTCCATGTTACAGCCCCTAATTTCTGATACGCAAACATAAAGCAGACTTTCCTCCAATCTCAGGGGCATAATCCCCATTATTTTAATATGTGAAAAACAGAACAGTTCAGTTGCTAACTAGCATAAGTAAATTCTAACTCCAAAGCTCCCCCTTTGCTCTCCCCAACTCAGGCTAACTTCCTAAAACTGACATCTCAGGGAATCTCTGCTAGATTGGTTAGATTGGTTACAACCTCAGGGCTTGGGCTCCAATATTCCAAACATTTGAACTCCCAGGCTAGAGACTCCTAGACCTAGGATGCAAAAGTCAAATGCAGCCTGAGAGGAAGGGGTCTTTGGTCCTTTCTTTGCTAGTTAATTTCATGGTGCTCTTTGTCTGAGCAAATGAGTTCTTCATCCCTAGACACCATTAAAGAGACAAATCAACTATGTCTCAACTATATAGCTTTAAAGACACAGGCTGCTTAGCCAATGGAAAGAGGTTGCTATCACCTATGTGATGAACATCCCAGTTTATCAGAAGCAGACCTCTGCTGGCTCCCTTGTGGGTGTTTATATCTTAAGTGATCTATATATCTGTTCATGCTACATAATATACTTATGGTCCTATAAACTCCTCCTAGAGGATACAAGCAAAAGCACTCCCTCTCCTATAAATAGCAGTAGGATTCATCAAGGATGGCACATGCTGATGGGAATTTTCTTTTAACAAAACAAAACTGATTGTTGTAGTAGGTCACTTCATATTTTAGTGTCTTTTCTTCCTTTTTTCTTCTTTCTACTTTGAGACTGGTCAAAAGATGTTATGAGCCAGAACTTGAAACAAGGTGCTAAGTCAGTGGAATTGATAGAGACAATGGTGGTTCAGCCATTCTCTAGTTCAGTACACGTACTTAGTACTTACTATAGTTTCACAAGATTCACACCTTTAAGAGAGAATATAGAGGCTAGGAGCCTCAACCAGGATTCAGTCCGAGAGATTCAGAAGCAAGAGTTCAAGCTCTCAGAACCAAAACTACAGAAGGCCTCTAAGAAAGCTAACTTGGCCACAGGAAAGGAGACAAGACTTGGAAAGAGGCAATAAAGGATTTGCACTTTAATACTTGGCTGCATTTGGGGTGATTACTGAACTGAAACTAAGGCTGGCCCCAGAGACTCCAAGGAAACCCCAACAAGAGAAGATTACATTTTAGAGAAGAATATTATATTTTGGTGCCCAACATGGGGCAGACACACTCCTGATTTCAGTGGGAAAATCTCCTCGACCCAGAACTTAGGGTGAGTACAAAAATAGACAAGGAAACTTTATTAAAGGGCTAAAATAGAATTTCAGCTAAAATGAGATAGATGTTTAGAAAACAGCCTTCTTTTTCAGTTCAAGGAAAATGTATAGAGAGCATTGTCAGACTTATGAAAAGCCAAGGTTTGATTATAATTTAGGAGCAGATCACTGAACTTTTAGAAACTGAACAATTTTCATCTCCTTGGTTCTCTAAGGAAAAAGAAGTTGATCTAGAGGAGTGGAAATTAGTAGGAGAGCAACTATGTCAAGTCTACAATGAAAATGGATCTGACTCAATTTCCAAAGATACACTTTATACATACAATTTAATACAACTGGCTTTAGAAAATTATATATGTTATAGAATAAAGAAAAAGATGAAAGAACAGGAGGGGGAGGCTTCAAATAAACAAGGTGAAAAAGATGAAGAATCAGATAAGAATGGAGTTAAGTACAATTCTGAGTGTGGCACTTCACAGCAAGAGCATTTCCCATCCCCTGACCTGCTTCCCTCAATTAACCATTCATCGGTGGAGGAGGAGAGGGAGTGGCAGTAACACAATCAGCACCACCTATGAAGCAGCCTATAATAAGATTACAAAATGTACTGGTTATAGCAAAAAATGAAGGACAGGATATATCTGATTTAATAAATGTTATTGAAGAGCTTGACTCTTCAGGTCAACAAAGAAAAAGATACACTCCTTTTGATCTGGAAAAAAAATAAGGATTTGAAAAAGGGTTTATGGGGCTATATCATCTTATGTTAATATGTTATTAGAGTTTTGCTTATGAAATTTTAACCCCCAGTAATTGGAAATCCATAGCAAAGACATGTTTAGAACCTGGACAAAATTTGTTGTGGCTTTTGGAATATCATGAATTATATAGGATTCAAGTCCAATGCAATAAGCAAACTGGAGTTAATGTACAAATGTACAAATCACCTTTGACCAACTAGCAGGTAAAGGTCAGTATGCAGAGAATTCAGCACAGATTAATTACCCCATAGGTGTATGAACAAATTGCTACTGCTGCAACAAAAGCTTAGGGTTCCCTCCCAGGGAAAGATCAGGGGGAAGCCTTCACAAAAATAGAGCAAGATTCCAATGAACCTTTTGCTGATTTTGTAGGATATCTGCAAACAGCTATAACAAGAACCATTGGAGAAAATGCAGCAACAGAAATAATGATAAGACAACTGGCTAAGGAAAATGCCAATGAGGTTTGCAGAAGAATTATATGGGGACTACACAAAGATTTTCCTTTAGAGGAGATCATAAGACGCTGTGCCACAGTGGGCACAAATGCTTATTATACCCAAACCATGATGAACATGGAAAGACAGGGTCCCTCTTGGCAAGGGACTTCAAGAGAAACTCGTTGATGTTTTCAATGTGGAAAAGTTGGACATCTGAGAGCTCAGTGTAGGCAAAGAGATAAAATGAGAAGGCAGGCTGATAGAAGACCTAAAACCCTATGCCCAAAATGCCACAAGGGCTTCCTCTGGGCCTCAGAATGTAGATTGACCCAGGGAAATGAGAGGTGGGGCCCAGCTCCAAGATATCAATAAAAAAAACAGGTGGAACATGATGGCAGCCAAGGTTACACCTTTAGAAGTTCAGGACTCTGATGTGATCAATCATCCAAAAAGCAATCACATAGCAGAAAGGGATTACAATTGGAGATAATATAGGCTTTTTTTCCCCAGCAAAAAGGCAGTGTCCAGGGCAAGCAGCTCCAATGTAATTGCCATGTGATGAGGAGAGATTTAGAAAGTGGACAATAGAAGGGAATTAAATAGATTAACTGACTGGGAGAGAGGGTTTGCTTGTATTCCTACGGATGGAGAAGGAATCAGATGGGTGACAATGAGCACCTGGAGAGAGACAGAAAGAGAGAAAAACCTCGAAACAAAGGAGAAGACCTAAGAACAAAATCTGCAAAAATTATTGGATTCCTTAACACAAGGTGAGACTATTGCATGACTTCAAAGCTTGCAAGAATTATTGGATTCCTGGCACATGAACTAATGGACAATGAATTCCTTTTGGACTATTTCTAGGATTTATAGACATATATAATTCCTCATGTTGATTCATGCTATTTGTCACATCACTACTAGCCTGTGTTATATTGCTATGTGCTTATGCAATTTATGTAATTATGTGCAATACCTCTCATATTGATGGATTTATGTATACTTGTTTTAAGAATGAGCCCCTTCAGAAACCTGCTAATCTGATTTAATTTCCCATTTTGTTTGATGTTTTTATCTCCTTGAGACATCAGGGAGGGTGTGATCACCTCCTTTTATGGTGTTTTCACCACTTTTTTGAGCAGTCAGGGAAGGCATGATCACCTCTTTTTGGGGGTTCTCACCTTCTTGAGAAATCAGGGAGGTCATGACCCACTTTGTTCTAAAAACAAAAGAAAGCAGGCCAGAACTTGAAACAAGGTGCTAAGTCAGTGGAATTGATAGAAACAATGGTTGTTTAGTAGGGTGTTTAAAAGTTCTCTAGTTCAGTACATGTATTTAGTACTTACTATAGTTCTACAAAGTTCATACCTTTAAGAGAGCATACATAAGCTAAGAGCCTCAACCAGGATTCAGTCAGGGAGATTCAGAAGCCGGGGTTCAAGCTCTCAGAACCAAGACTAAGGAAGGCCTCTAAGAAAGCTAACCTGGCCATAGCAAAGGAGACAAGAAATAGACAATAAAGGATTTGCACTTTAATACCTGGCTGCATTAGGAGTGATTACTGAACTGAAACTAAGACTGCCTCCAAAGACTCCAAGGAAATCCCAACAAGAGAAGATTACATTTAGAGGATAATCTTACAAAAAGGAATCCCTAGCAATGTATTAGACCAAGCAGTGACAGATATGATATTATAATAGACTTATAGGTAGAAAATTTTAGTAGTCTGGGCTCTTCCACTTCCTAAATAAGTGATTGTGGGTAGCCTTTCCTGAATTCAATTCTCTCATCCCCCAAATGGGGTTAATTATGTCTATTTACTTCAAAGAATTATGAGAAAAGCATTTATAAAGTTTAAAGATACCATGGAAATATAAGGCACTAAATCCATCCAATTACTTAAAGAGTAAAATATAGTCAAGAGGAGTGAAAGCAATTTGACCTAGAAACTTGGGTGATCAGCTCTAACCATGAGACTTTGAGGAGCCATTTTGGGTGGTTCCAAGTCTGAGAGCCCAGTCAAAGATCATCAGTACTGGCCTAAAATCAGAGATTGAGTAGAGCCAGAAAACATTCCAGATATTTACACACATATACTGGGGGTAGGGGACTGAGAGAGAGATGAAAGATGAGAGAAACAAAAAGAAATGAGAGAAGATAGACAGAGACACAGACACAGAAACAGAAACAGAGAAAACAGAGACAGAGAGAGAAATGGAGAGAGGGGTGAGGGAGAGAGAGAGGGAAAAGGAGAGGAAGAGGGACAGAGTGGGATTGGGAATATTAGTTTTATAGCATATTTAAGCAGTCCCAATACCATTGAAAAGTTTTAAATTAAACCCTTGCATTTTACTTGAAACTTCTATAAATATTTGCTTAACACTCCATCATTATATATATATATATATATATGTGTATATATATGTATATATATATACATATATATATACATATATATTTTATATATATATATTTTATATATATATATATATATATATATATATATATATATATATATATATATATATATAAAACAAACATTTTATTGTTTACTAGGCTCTGGAAAAGATCTTTCTTTTGATCAAGTCTGTGATTTCAGTGGTACTGGGAGCTTCCTCTAGGAAACCAAGTCCACATCTTCTCTGCAACTTGTAGTCTTAGAAAAGGGACTAGGGTACTCAGAAATTAAATGACTTGCCCACCTGTTATGTGTCAGAGAAAGGAATGGGAGAGAATCAAAGGTTAAGTAAGATGTACTTTCTGCTTTCACAGAGTTGACAAGCTAACAAATGGTTATAGCACAGATGTAAATATTTATAATGTCAAATATGATGCAATAAAGGTTTTTTTTGAAACTCAAATAAATGTTGGATATTTGACCTAGATCTTAAATGATCATTAGGATTTCAACAGTAAGAAATGCAATGGGATAAGGGAAGGGAATACTATCTTGGCACAAAAACAACACAGTTAAGAAAGAGAGGAAAGGAGGGAGGGAAGGAGGGAGGAAGGAACAAGTGAGAAAAGCAGGAAGAAACAAACAAGCAAGCAAAGACATGTATGTGGGGAAATGGTAAAGATAAGCTATAGAAGGAAAAGTTGATGATTGATTTTCAAAGGAATCCATTAATATATTTTTAGGAAAGTGAATGATTATCTCCTACTCTTTTTAAAAATATAAATATAGTTGTTTTATTTTGCTTTTAAAGTAGAATCTGCTTAGAATAAGCTCCATGTGATTTAAAAAGGGTCATGTTCTTTATATGGCCATGGATTTGTCACTTGAATTTTCTGAGGCAGTTAAGTAGTAAGCAGATAAAGTACTAGATATGAAGGCTGGCAAAATGGAAATAATAATAGTACTCACTTTCCAGGATTGTTATGAGGATAGAAAGAGAAAAGGTTTGCAAAACACTTTTGTAAACCTTAAGGTGCTATGTGAATACTGGCTATTTTTATTCTGAGCCTTGATTTTTTTTCATTTAAAAAATGGCAAAAATAATATCAAACTACACTAAATTGTGCGCAGCTAAGTGGCACAGGGAATAGAACAAAATTCCTGAATTGGGAAGATTCTTCTTCTTGAGTTCAAATATGACCTAAGATACTTAGTAGCTGTGTGACTCTGGGCAAACTTAACTCTGTTTTCTTCATCTCTAAAATGAGTTAGAGAAGGAAATGGCAAATCACTCTAGTATCTTTGAAAAAAAAAAAAAAACAAGAACAGGAGCCATGAAGAGTCAGACACCACTGAAATGATTGAACAACAAAACACTAAATTGTCCCATGTCAAAGAGATTATGCATGAGAAACATCTTGAAAACTTTAGTTATAAAAATGTGAAGTTATTCAATCAATCATTCAAGGAGTGTTTAAGAATCTACCATGTCCCATGTATTGAATTAGACCCTGGGGATATAAGTCCAAAAAATGAAACAATCTTTATTCACAATCCTAATGGAAGAAAATATTTTATATAGAGATTATTGCTGCTTTTATCAGATCATAAAATTCCCTTCTACCTTTATCTACTCAGTTAGTGATGAATACTTCAGTTTTGAACTTTCCCAACCAGTTAGGCTAGCTCTCTTTAGACTGAAAATAAATGGACCATTCACAAAAATATTTTTGCCCCCCCATTGGTGATGTCCCCAAATCTGTAAGAGGAGGCTGTATAGGGAAAAAGGCCAAGCACCCAATATATTGTCTTGTTAAGTGACTCAAGATAATGCAAATTACTTTTCTATTCAAAATTTACAGCATTATGAAGAGGTGGAGGGATATATATGAAAGACATTAAGCCATGTGTTGTCAGAACCATAAATCTTGAAGACTGTTGAAACTGAATCAAATAAGATTGTGTGATCAATAATGGTCTCTAGTTCTCCTTTGGACACAAATTCCTTCCTCCTCCACAAGTCTGAGAGGCAAACTATCCTATGTTCCTCTAATTTGTTTATGATTTTGTTCTTTATGCCTAAATCTTGGACCCATTTTGGTAGTATCTTAGTATGTGGTGTTAAATGTGGGTCCATGCCTAGTTTCTGCCATGGAGCCTTCTTTCAAGGAAGAGAAAATCTGTAACAGTACTGCTTTTAGCTTTATATATATATTGCCTAAAATTTTATTGGAGTTTCAAATTTAAATCTTCAGAACAAGCTTAGTTGCTTTTTTAGCTGGGTAAGCAGCCCTGATAGCTTTGATGGAGGGAAAGCCATTCTAGAGCAGCTTGGCCCCTGCCAATGATGCAAGCAATGAATAAACAATGCATCCAAGTAACTTTCCTTGGCCATGGACTATTTGCTTTTCAAGCAGTGAAGTCATTTATTGATACTGATGACTGTTTTAGTATGGTGAACCTTGCTTAGACTATGATGCTACAGTAATAGCACAGCAGCTTTGGAACATTCAAAAATAGTGGATAGTATTCTAGAATTTTAAATACAGAAGGGATCTTAAAGACCATTCAGTACAGCTCCCTCATTGTACTCATTTTAAGATGTTTTTCTTTGTTTTAACCATGTTCAAATAAAATGTCAATAAATATGAACATTTCCATATACTAAGAAAATTGGGGGCAGGGGGAGGGTGCTGAGCGAAGATGGGGGAGAAGACACACGTCTTTTTTCTTAGCTCCTCCCACAAATCTCACACTAACAACAAATCTAGCCTCTGAATTAGTTAGTACTGGAATGACAGAACCCACAAATATTTGGAGTGTAACAAATTCCCAGCAGAAGATAATTTTGAAGATCTCTAGAAAAGGTCTGTTTCAATTGGGCTTGGAGGGAGATGGGCCAAGTACAAGCAGACTGAGCACAGATGCTGAGTGCACGTAGCCAACAGTCCCAGTGCAGTGTAGCCTCCAAGGGATGGAGAATCTACAAAGAGGAATCTACAGCAATATTGGCTACTCTGCCCTGATTGAAAGCTAGTGGATCAGCAGACTAGTTATTAGAAATCCAATACAACCATAAAAGGTAAATTGTGAACTCCAAAACACAGGAATTTCACCAGACTGGGCCACACCCACATAGCATTAAAAGTCAGTCAGTGCTGACCCAGCTAAGCCACTGCCACTTGTAGAGAAAGCTTGGACAATCTCTCCCTTACCCTAAAAGCAGACCTCATCGTTTTAAAAAAATTAGTAAAAAAACAAAAATAATACATAATTTTTAGTGGTGAAAGAAAAGAACAAATTTCAAATTCCAAGGTCACTAAAAGCAAATCATCTCCAGATAAAGCCCTAGAGGTTGAAATAAATTGATCCCCATCTCACAAGGCTCTCTTAGAAGAAATTAAAAAGGATCTTAAAAGAGAGCTAGAAGAAAAATGGGGAAAAGAAATGAGAACTTTGCAAGAAAGTTTGGAAAAAGAAACACAGAAATTATCTGAAGAAAACTCCTTACAAAACATATTAGAAAAATCATATAATCCTTACAAAATAGATTTGACTATTGGAAAATGGAAATTTAAAAAAAATTCCCTGAAAAACAGAATTTGTGAAATGGAAAAAGAAATCCATAGAACAAAAAATCTAATTTAAAAATTCAATTGGCTAAATATCAAAAGAACTTCAAAAGGTAAATGAATCAAATAATTCAGTAAAAATCAGAACTGGTCAAATGAAAATGAATGACTCAAAAAGACATAAAAAATCAGTTAAGCAAAAGAAAAAAAAAAAGAAGAAGAAGAAGAAAATGTAAAATTCTTGCTTGGGAAAACAACTATCCAAGAAAAGAGATCCAGGAGATACAATCTAAGAAATATCAAACTTCCTGAAAACCATGATGAAAAAAGAGCCTAGACATTATTTTTCAGGAAACCATCAAAAAAAAAAAAAAAAAAAAACTGCCCCAATGTCCTAAAATCAGAAGGTAAAATAGCCATTGAAAGAATTCCCAATCTTCTCTTGAAAGAGAACTTAAATGAAAACTCCAAGGAATATCACTAAATTTCAAAATTTCAGAACGAGGAAAAAATATCACAAGCAGTCAGAAAGAAACAATTCAAACACTGAGGATGCACAATAAGGATTGCCCAGGACCTAGCAGCTTCCACCTTAAAGAACTGAAGGTCCTGAAATCTGAAATTCCAAAAGGCAAAGGAAATTGGAATGCAGCCAAGAATAAACTAGCATGCTAAATTGAGTATTTTCTTTCAGGGAAGAAATGGACATTTAATGAAACAGATGAATTGCATTTATTTCTGATGAAAAAACCAGAGCTGAACAAAAAAAATTGACTTCCAAATATAGAACTCCAGAGAAGCATAAAAAAGTAAGAAGAATTTGATTTTACTGTTATGATATTAAAAAAAGAAAATAGTGATGGTATGGGGATTGTACTGGGAAAAGGGGAAAATGGAAGTAAAATAAGGGAAATTATATCTCATGAAGAGGCAATGAAAATCTATTATAATTGCGGGAAAGAAGAGAGGGGGGTGAACATTGTGTGAATCTTACTCTCATCAGATTTTGCTCAAAGAGAGAATATTAGACATATTTGGTAAACAGAGAAACTTCTCTCACCTTATAGGGAAGTTGGAGGGGAAAACAAAAAGGAAAGGGAGAGACTAGTAGAAGGGAAAAGAGAAATAGTAGGGAAAAGGTATAAGAAAGGGGGTGGGACTCTATAAGGGGAGGGCTGCTTGAAGCAAATGGTAATCAGAAACAGAATACTGAGGAAGAGGGATAGGGAAAAAAAGAGAAAAGCATAATTGGGTGTAAATAGGATTGCAGGATATACAAAATTAGTCATTTTTAACTGTGAATGTGAAATATCTTACAATATGTTATTTTCAAGAAACATATTTTAGGCAGAATGATACATACAGAGTAAAGGTAAAAGGCTGGAGCCAAATCTATTAGGCTTCAGGTTAAGTTGAAAAAAAAAAAAAAAGACAGGGCTAGTGATCCTGATCTCTGATCAAGCAAAAGGAAAAATCAATATAATTAAAAATGATAAGAAAGAAAAGAATAACTTGCTAAAGGATACTGGTAGATAATGAAGCAATATCAATACTAAACATATGCACCAAGTGGCATAGCATCTAAATTTCTAAAGGAGAAGTTAAGAAAGTTGAAAGGAGAAATAGACAGAAAAACTTTACTAGTAAGGGATCTCAACCTTGCTCTCTCAGAACTAAATAAATTGAACCAAGAAAGAAAGAAAAGAAAAAGAAAGAAAGAAAGAAAGAAAGAAAGAAAGAAAGAAAGAAAGAAAGAAAGAAAGAAAGAAAGAAAGAAAGAAAGAAAGAAAGAAAGAAAGAAAGAAAGAAAGAAAGAAAGAAAGAAAGAAAGAAAGAAAGAAAGAAAGAAAGAAAGAAAGAAAGAAAGAAAGAAAAAGAAGTTAAGGAGATAAATAGAATACTAGAAAAGTTAGGTGTGATATAACTTTGGAGAAAATTGAATGAAGACAGAAAGGAGTACACTCTTTTTGTCAGCAGTTCATGGAAGCTATACAAAAACTAATCGTATATTAGGTTATAAAGACCTCAAAATCAAATTCAGAAAAGCAGAAATGAGTAAGTACATTTTTTCAGATTGTGATGCAATAAAAATTACATTCAATAAAAGGCCAAGGGAAAATAGAACAAAATTGTAAATTAATTGGAAACTAAATAATCTAATCCTAAAGAATGAATGGTTGAAACAGCAAATCATAAACACAATCAATAAATTTCACCCAAGAAAATGACAATAAAGAGACAAAATACCAAAATTTGTGGGATGCAGCCAAAGCAATAATAAGGGGAAATTTTATATCTTTAGATGTTTACTTGCATAAAATAGAGAAAAATAAAATCAATGAATTGTTCTTACAACTAAAAAACCTAGAAAAAGAACAAATTAAAAACATTCAATTAAATACTAAATTTGAAAACCTAATTTTTTTTTAATTTTATAATTATAACTGTTTTTTGACAGTACATATGCATGGGTAATTTTTTTACATTATCCCTTGCACTTACTTCTGTTCAGATTTTTTCCCTTCCTCCCCCAACCCCCTCCCCCAGATAGCAGGCAGTCTTGTACATGTTAAATATATTACAATATATTCTAGATACAAATTATGTGTGTAGAACTGAATTTCTTGTTGCACAGGAAGAATTGGATTCAGAAGGTAAAAATAACAGTTTACACTCATTTCCCAGTGTTCCTTTTCTGGATGTAGCTGATTCTGTCCATCATTGATCAATTGGAATTGGATTAGCTCTTCTCTATGTTGAAGATATCCACTTCCATCAGAATACATCCTCGTACAGTATCATTGTTGAAGTGTATAATGATCTTCTGGTTCTGCTCGTTTCACTTAGCATCAGTTGATGTAAGTCTCTCCAAGCCTCTCTATATTTCTCCTGTTGGTCATTTCTTACAGAACAATAATATTCCATAACATTCATATACCATAATTTACCCAACCATTCTCCAATTGATGGACATCCATTCATCTTCCAGCTTCTAGCCACTATGAAAAGGGCTGCCACAAACATTTTGGCACATACAGGTCCCTTTCCCTTCTTTAGTATTTCCTTGGGATATAAGCCCAGGAGTAGCACTGCTGGGTCAAAGGGTATGCACATTTTGATAACTTTTTGGGCATAATTCCAGATTGCTCTCCAGAATGGTTGGATTCTTTCACAACTCCACCAACAATGCATCAGTGTCCCAGTTTTCCCACATCCCCTCCAACATTCATCGTTATCTTTTCCTATCACCTTAACCAATCTGAGAGGTGTGTAGTGGTATCTCAGAGTAGTCTTAATTTTCATTTCTCTGATCAATAGTGATTTGGAACACTCTTTCATATGAGTGGAAATAGTTTCAATTTCATCATCTGAAAATTGTCTGTTCATATCCTTTGACCATTTATCAATTGGAGAATGGCTTGATTTCTTATAAATTAAAGTCAATTATCTATATATTTTGGAGATGAGGCCTTTATCAGAACCTTTAACTGTAAACATGTTTTCCCAATTTGTTACTTCCCTTCTAATCTTGTTTGCATTAGTTTTGTTTGTGCAGAAACTTTTTAATTTGGTGTAATCAAAATTTTTTATTTTGTGATCAATAATGGTCTCTAGTTCTCCCTTGGACACAAAGTCAGAGAGGTAAAACATCCCATGTTCCTCCAATTTATTTATGATTTCGTTCTTTATGCCTAAATCTTGGACCCATTTTGATCTTATCTTAGTATGTAGTGTTAATGTGGGTCCATGCCTAGTTTCTGCCATACTAATTTTCAGTTTTCCCAGCAGTTTTTGTCAAATAATGAATTCTTATCCTAAAATTTGAGATCTTTGGGTTTGTCAAACACTAGATTGCTATTTTTATTCACTATCATGCCCTGTGAACCTAACCTAGTCCACTGATCAACTAGTCTATTTCTTAGCCAATACCAAATGGTTTTGGTGACTGTTGCTTTATAATACAGTTCTAGATCAGGTACAGTTAGACCACCTTCACTTAATTTTTTTTTCATTACTTCCCTTGAAATGCTCGACCTTTTGTTGTTCCATATGAATTCTGTTGTTATTTTTTCTAGGTTATTAAAATAGTTTCTTGGAAGTCTGTATTGGTATAGCACTAAATAAATAGATTAGTTTAGGGAGTATTGTCATCTTAATTATATTCGCTCAGCCTATCCAAGAGCATTGAATGTCTTTCCAATTATTTAAATCTGAATTTATTTTGGTGGCAAGTGTTTTGTAATTTTGCTCATATAATTCCTGACTTTCCTTTGGTAGATATATTCCCAAATATTTTATACTATCAACTGTTATTTTGAATGGAATTTCTCTTTGTATCTCTTGCTGTTGGATTGTGTTGGTAATGTATAAAAATCCTGAGGATTTATGTGGATTTATTTTGTATCCTGCGACTTTGCTAAAATTCTGAATTGTTTCTAATAGCTTTTTAGCAGAGTCTTTGGGGTTCTCTAAGTATACCATTATGTCATCTGCGAAAAGTGATAATTTGATTGCCTCATTTCCTACTCTATTTCCTTGAATCTCTTTCTTGGCTCTTATTACCGAGGCTAGAGTTTCTAGTACTATATTGAAAAGTAATGGTGATAGTGGGCAACCTTGTTTCACTCCTGATCTTATAGGGAAAGGTTCTAGTTTATCGCCATTACATATGATGTTTACTGAAGGTTTTAAATATATGCTCCTTATTATTTTAAGGAATAGTCCATTTATTCCTATACTCTTAAGCATTGTTAGTAGGAATGGATGTTGGATTTTATCAAATGCTTTTTCTGCATCTATTGAGAAGATCATATGGTTTTTATTAATTTGATTATTAATATGATCAAATTATACTAATAGTTTTCCTAATATTAAACCAGCCCTGCATTCTTGGTATAAATCCCACTTGGTCATAGTGTATTATCCTGGGGATGATTTTCTGAAGTCTATTTGCTAATATCTTATTTAAGATTTTAGCATCAATATTCATTAAGGAAATTGGTCTATAGTTTCCTTTCTCAGTTTTCGATCTACCTGGTTTAGGTATCAGTACCATGTCTGTGTCATAGAAGGAATTTGGTAGGACTCCTTCAATCCCTATTTTTTCAAATAGTTTACATAGCATTGGAGTTAGTTGTTCTTTAAATGTTTGGTAGAATTCACATGTAAATCCATCTGGTCCTGGGGACTTTTACTTAGGAAGTTGGTTAATAGCTTGGTCTATTTCTTTTTCTGAGATGGGACTATTTAGACTACTTACTTCTTCCTCTGTTAATCTGGGCAAGCTATATTTTTGAAGGTATTCTTCCATTTCATTTAAGTTATCGAATTTATCCGCATAAAGTTGAGCAAAGTAGCTCCTAACTATTGTTCTAATTTCCTCTTCATTAGTGGTGAGTTCACCCTTTTCATTTTCAAGACTAACAATTTGCTTTTTCTCTTTCCTTTTTTAATCAGGTTTACTAAGGGTTTGTCTATTTTGTTGGTTTTTTCATAGAACCAACTCTTAGTTTTATTAATTAATTTAATAGTTTTTTTTTTTTACTTTCAATTTTATTAATCTCACCTTTTATTTTTTGAATTTCAAGTTTTGTGTTTGTCTGGGGTTTTTTAATTTGTTCCTTTTCTAGCAATTTTAGTTGTAAGCCCAATTCGTTGGCCCTCTCTTTCTCTATTTTATGCAAGTAGGCCTGTAGAGATATAAAACTTCCCCTTATTACTATTTTGGCTGTATCCCACACATTTTGGTATGATGTCTCATTAGTGTCATTTTCTTTGGTGAAGTTATTAATTATGTCTATGATTTGCTGTTTTACCCAATCATTCTTTAGTATAAGATTATTTAGTTTCCAATTTTTTTTGGTCTATTTCCCCTGGCTTTTTATTAATTTTGATTGCATTGTGGTCTGAAAAGGATGCATTTACTATTTCTGTCTTACTGCATTTGATTTTGAGGTTTTTATGCCCTAGTATATGATCAATTTTTGTATAGGTTCCATGAACTGCTGAGAAGAAAGTGTAATCCTTTCTGTCTCCATTTAGCTTTCGCCAAAGATCTATCTTATCAAACTTTTCTAGTATTCTATTTACCTCTTTGACTTCTTTCTTATTTATTTTGTGGTTTGATTTATCCAATTCTGAGAGTGCAAGGTTGAGATCTCCCACTATTATAGTTTTGCTATCTATTTCCTCTTGCAGCTCTCTTAATTTCTCTTTTAAGAATTTAGATGCTGCACCACTTGGTGCATATATGTTTAATATTGATACTGCTTCATTATTGATGCTGCCCTTTAGCAGGATATAATGCCCTTATCTCTTTTAATTAGATCAATTTTCGTTTTTGCTTGATCTGAGATGAGGATGGCTACTCCTGCTTTTTTGGTTTTGCCTGAAGCATAATAGATTCTGCTGCACCCTTTTACTTTTAGTTTGAATGTCTCAGCCTGTTTCAAATGTGTTTCCTGTAAACAACATATAGTAGGATTCTGACTTTTAATCCAGTCTGCTAACTGCTTCCTCTTTATGAGGCAGTTTGCCCCATTCACATTTATGGTTAGAAGGACTAATTCTATATTGCTTGCCATCCTATTAACCCCTGCTTATGCTTTTCCCCTTTTCTTCCCTCTTACCCCCCTACCCAGTATTAAATTTGTGAACACCACTTGCTTTTCACAGCCCTCCCTTTTTAGAATCCCTCCCCCACCTTAAAGTTCCTCCCCTTATTTTACCCCTTTTCCTCACAATTTCTGTATTCTCTTCCCCTTAGCTTACTCCTTCCCTTTCACTTTTCAATGAAGTGGAAGAAGTTTCACCATAAATCGAATATGTCTATTGATACACACTATGTTCATCTCCCTCCTTTCTTTCTCTCAGATATAATAGGTTACCTTTGCCTCTTCATGAGATGTAGTACCACCACTTTACACTTTTTTATGATATAATTTCCTTTCCACCTCTATTTTCTAAGAAAAATTGTACATATGATCTTTACATATTTTTTGGTAGAAGTATAGTTCTCAATATTTCTTTTTACCTTTTTAGAAATCTCTTGAGTTCTGTATTTGAAGATCAAACCTTTTATGTAGGTTTGGTTTTTTCATCAAAAATAGATTGGAATTCATTTATTTCGTTAAATGTTCATCTTCTTCCCTGGAAAACGATGCTCATTCTTGCTGGGTAAGTTATTCTTGGCTGCATACCAAGTTCCTTAGCCTTTCAGAATATCATGTTCCAGGCCCTTCGTTCTTTTAATGTGGACGCTGCTAGATCCTGGGTTATCCTTATTGTGGATCCTCCATATCTGAATTGCTTTTTTCTAGCAGCTTCCAATATCTTTTCCTTTGTCTGATGGTTCTTGAACTTGGCCACTATATTTCTTGGCATTTTGATTTTAGGGTCCCTTTCAGTAGGTGATCGATGAAATTTTTCAATGTCTATTTTACCCTCTGTTTCCAGAACGTCTGGGCAGTTCTCTTTGATAATTTCCTTGAAAATGGTGTCCAAGCTCTTTTTTTCCTCACATTTTTTAGGAAGTCCGATTATTCTCAAATTGTCTCTCCTGGATCTGTTTTCCAGGTCTGTTGTCTTTCTAGTAAGGTACTTGACATTCTTTTCAATTGTTTCATTTCTCTGGGTTTGCTTGACTATCTCTTGGTTTCTCCTTGAGTCATTCATTTCTACTTGTTGGAGTCTAATTTTCAATGATGTATTTTCTTCACTCACTTTTTTTTATATCTCTTTGTAATTGTCCAATTGAGTTTTTATCTTCTATGGAATTTTTTTTCCATTTTATCCATTATATTTTTTAGAGAGCTGTTTTCTTTTTCCAGCTCACTAATCTTGTTTCTCAATGATTTGATTTTTTTATCCACTCTGTCTTTGAATGCATGGGATGACTTCTCCAGGCTCTCTTGCCAAGCTTCCCTTTCCTTTTCCCATTTCTCTTCCAGCTCTCTCATGAGAGCCTTTTTGATTTCCTCTATGAGTTTCTTTTGTATTGAGGAGCAGCTCATATCCCCCTTAGGGGATTCCTCTGGGGACAGTCTGATTTTAGTCTCCTCAGTGTTTGAAGTCTGCTGTCTCTCCATACAAAAGCTGTCAATGGTTAAAGCCCTTTTTAATTTTTTGTTCATTTTGTCAGAGTAGGAATCGAAGAAAACAAATTGACAAGAGAAACAATTGGTCTGTTTTGTGGGGGATGGGGCTGGATGGTATTAATGGGCTTCCTCTACAGACTGGGGGTAGGGCAGCAGAGAGCCACTAATAGAACAGCGATGACTGTACTGAGTCTGGGCTCTGAGGCGCTGAGAAAGCACTAAGTCAGTCCAGGTGGGGATTGGGGGTGGCCGGTTCCGAGAGACGCTAGCTTTCCAGGGTTTTAATCTTCACCTCCAGTGTTTTTACTCTCTCTGCTGCTCCTGGCTTGCTGCCAAGATGGATTATCCACACTGGGGAAAAAGTCTTTTCGCAGAAATGGCAGAGATTGTACCCCTCCCTCTCTGGTCTGAGCTGTGTGAGCTGCCTGTCTAGCTCTGGCTTGCCTGCCCTCAGTCTGCGCCTAGTCTGATTGACCCTCCCCGGAGCAAACACAGACCTTTTCTGGTGACTTTTAAGGATGTCTTCTCTTGGTGATTATTTGTGGGTTTCTTTTCTGGTCAAGCATTAAGTCTGAGGCTTGTCATGAAGTAAGTTCTGAGAGAAAACGAGGAGCTCAAGCAGCTGTCTGCCTCCATGCCGCCATCTTGGCCGGAAGTCCTAAAAAAACCAAAAACCTAAAAATTAAAGGGGATATTAATAAAATTGAAAGTATAAAACTACTAAAATTAAATTAAATTATTGAAAACTATTGAATTAATAAATAAAATGAATGTTTTATGAAAAAAATAGATACAACTTTAGATAATTTGATTTAAAAAAGAAAAGAGAAAAATCAAATTGATAGTCTCAAAAACTGAAAAGGGATAACTTTCCACTAATGAAGAGGAAATTAAAGCAATAAGTAGGAGTTATTTTGCCCAACTTTATGTCAATAAATTTTTCAACCTAAATGAAATGGAGAAATACCTAAAAAGTACACATTGCTCAGATTAACAGAAAAGGAAATAAATTACTTACATGATGCATTTTAGAAAAAAGAAATATAATAAGCAATTAATCAAATCCCAAAGAAAAAATCTCCAGGGCCAAATGTATTTACATGTGAATTCTACCAATCATTTTATAAAATTAACTCAAATACTATACAAACTATTTGAAAATCAGTATTTGACAAAAATTCCTGGGAAAATTGGAAACTAGTATAGCAGAAACTAGGCCTTGACTCATACTTAACATCTTATAACAAGATAAGATCAAAATGGGTTCATGATTTAGACATAAAGAGTGATATTATAAGCAAATTAGAAAACATAGGATAGTTTACCTCTCAGATCTGTGGAGAAGGAAGGAATTTATGAACAAAGAGGAACTGGAGCTCATTATTGAACACCAAATAGAAGATTTTGATTATATTAAATTAAAAAGGTTTGTTACAAATAAAACTAATGTAGACAAAATTAGAAAGGAAGCAGTAAACTTGGAAAACATTTTTAAATTTAATGATTCTGATAAATGTCTTGTTTCTAAAATATATAGAGAATTGATTCAAATTTATAAGAATTCAAGCCACTTTCCAATGGATAAATGGTCAAAAGGTATGAACAGATAATTTTCAGATGAAGAACTTGAAATCATTTTTAGTTATATGAAAGGTGCTCTAAATCATTATTGCTCAGAGAAATGCAAATTAAGATAACTCTGAGATACCATTACATACCTTTCAGAGTGGCTAAGATGACAGGAAAAGATAATGACGAATATTGGAGGGGATTGGGAAAACTGGGCCACTAATACATTGTTGGTGGAATTGTGAAGGGATCCAACTATTCTGGAGAGCAATTTGGAGCTATGCCCAAAGGGTTATTAAACTAGATATTCTTTGACCCAGTAGTGTTTCAACTGGGCTTATGTCCAAAAGAAATCTTAAAAGAGGGAAAGGGATCTACATGTGCAAAAATGTTTGCGGAAGCCTTTTTTGTAGTGGCAAGAAATTGGAAACTGAGTGGAGGCCTATCAGTTGGAAAATGGCTGAATAAGTTATGCTATATAAATGTTATGGAATATTATTGTTCTGTAAGAAACAATAAGTAGGATGATTTCAGAGCGGCCTGGAGAGACTTACATGAATTAATGCTAAGAGAAATGAGCAGAACCAGAACATCAGTGGATATGTTAACAAGAAGATTATAAGATGATCAATTTTGATGGGCATGGCTATCTTCAACAATGAGATGATTCAGATCAATGTAAAAGGTCTTGCAATGAAGAGAGCCATATACACTTAGAGAGATCACTGTGGGAACTGAATATGGCTCAGAACCTAGCATTTTCACTTTTTTTGTTGTTGTTTGTTGCATTTTATTTTTTCTCATTTTTTCTAGTTTGATTTTATTTTTCTTGTGCAGCAAGATAATTGTATAAATCTGTATGCATATATTAGATTTAGCATATATATTCTACCATGTTTAATATATATTAGACTACTTGCCATCTAGAGGATAGGGTGAGGGAAGAGGAGGAAAAATTGGAACACAAGATTTTCCAAGGGTTAATGTTGAAGAATTATCCAAACATATATTTTGAAAAATAAAATTCTTTAATAAATAAAAAAGAAAATCAGAAAATTTTATATAAAGCTTTCTTTATCACATGTAGCTTTTAAATATATGTATATATTACATATATGTATATATATAGAATATATATGAAATTTTACATACTAGTAGCAACACTACACTGATTATCTCTGTCCTCTTCTGAACTTCCTTCTGCTCTTCTGTTTTTAAAATATTTCAGTGCTCTTTTCCCCATTTTTTTGTATACCACCATCAGTATTATGATTGTTCAGTCATTTTTCAGTTTTGTCCAACTTTTCATGGCTCTTTTTGGGATTTTCTTGGTAGAGATACTAGAGCAGTTTGCCATTTCCTTCACCATATCAGAAATGATGAGAAAAGTGAGGCATAAAGGGTTGAATGACTTGCCCAGAGTCACACAACTACAAAGTGTCTGAGGCCAAATCAGAATTATAGGTCGTATGAAGTCTAGGTCTGGCACTTTATCCACTAGATCTTCTAGTTGGTGTATCACCATCAATCCTTACTCAATATCTCACATAATTCCTCATCTCCTCTTTTATTCTCCCCCAAAAATGTTCCTTTATAAGCAGCATAGTAAAAGAAATTTCAGTGAAGAGAGCTATTGTAAAAATTTCTTGGGGAGCCCCAACAAAACCCCAACAAATAACTACCAAAAAACCCAGAAATAACAATGATTAAGTATATTGAAATAAAACATTAAGTGTTATCCAATGAAGGATTATAGAAAAACACTACCAGAAACTATCAGATGTAGGTAGAAGGGTCTCATCAGGGGAACCAACCCAAATAGAAAAAAACATAAAGTCTTTTGGCTACCAGTCATACCAGAAAAGTCAGATCAAGCTCATAATCAGCAAATAGACCCAAACCCAAACTCCAACAATGGTCTGTTAGAATGGAAATAGAAGCAGAGATGGTCCACATAGATCACTTCCCAGGAAGTTATCACCTAGACATATTCCTGGAAGCACATAGTAAGAGAAAAGATAAATAGCACATAATCACTACCACCTGGGGACAGTACAGAAAGTGGTGATGGGATTAATTCCTGACTGAGAATTTTACAAAGAAAAGAGTCTAGTTGAAGCCAGAATCCACAGTGGGCTACCAGAGAACTGAGATAAAAAACAACAATTGAGATCTAATAATAGCCACTCCAGATGGATAGGTAGTGTCAATGCCATTCAGACTACAAAAGGGACTGATTCAAGCACAAAATCCCAAAGCAAGAAATAATTGAAAAAAAAAAAAAAAAACAAGTATAATGAAAAAAATGTTTTACATTACAGGAACTATAAAAGATAAATCCACCAGAAGGCAATAACTCCACGACTCCCAATAAAATCTCAGAGGGGATTTTTTTTTTTTGCTAAACTACAAGGATTATAAAAGTATCTAAGGAAAAATGCAATGAGAGATACAAAATGAAATTAAAAATAGAAGAAAAATAAAGAGGATAATAAATCAATAACCTAAGGCAGAAAGCATAAAAGCTTATGAAATGGATAGGAAAAAAAAAAAAGAATGAAGTAAAAAGAATTCAATGTCTCTATGAATCACCAAGAAATACTAAAATGTTCAAATATGTGAAAAAGAGGAAGGGGTAGATAGCCACCATTAAAAAGCAATTGATGTTGTATACTTAGAGAACCTTAGAGAATTAATTTTTAAAAATTAGACATAATCCACAACTTTAGCAAAGTTGTAGGATAGAAAATAAATCCACATAAATCATCAGCATTTTTATATATCATCAAAATCCAACAGCAAGAAATACAAAGAGAAATTCCATTTAAAATAGCTGTTGATAACATAAAATATTTGAGAATCTCTCTGTCAAGGAAAAGTCAGGAACTATATGAGCAAATTTACAAAACACATTCCACACAAATAAAGTCAGATCTAAATACCTGGAAAAATATCAAGTGCTCTTGGATAGGTTGAACAAATAATAAAAATAACAATACTACCTAATCTATTTATTTAGTGCTATACCAATCAAACTCCCAAGAAACTATTTTACTGACCTAGAAAAAATAACAACAAAATTCATCTGGAAGAACAAAAGATCAAGAATTTCAAGAGAAGTAATGGGGTGGGGGGGGGAAGTGGCCTAGCTATACCAGATCTAAAAATATATTATAAAGCAATGGTCATCAAAACCATTTAGTACTAGCTAAGAAATAGACTAGTTGGTCATTGAAAGAGGTTAGCTTCACAGGACAATATAGTCAATAACTATACCAATCTAGTGTGTTGCAAACCCAGAGACCCCAGCTTTGGGGATAAGAATTTTAACAAAAACTGCTGGGAAAATTGGAAACTATTCGGCAGAAACAAGTCATTGACTCACTCATAACACTGTATACCAAGATAAGATCAAAATGGATTCATTATCTAGATATAAAGAATGATATTATAAACAAAATACAAGAACAAAGGATAGTTTGCCTCTAAGATCTGTGGAGGAGGAATGAATGTTTGACCAAAGAAGAGCTAGAGATCATTTTTACCACAAAAATAGATTATTTTGATTATATTAAGTTAAAAAAAGTTTGCTTCTCTTCTCATATTGTCTGCATTAGTTTTGTTTGTACAAAAACTAATGCAGACAATTTTCAGATGAAGAAATTGAAATTATTTCTAGTCATATGAAAAGGTATTCCAAATCACTATTGCTCAGAGAAATGAAAATTAAGACTACTCTGAGATACCACTACACACCTCTCAGATTGGTTAAGGTGATAGGAAAAGATAATGATGAATGTTGGAGGGGATGTGGGAAAACTGAGACACTGATATGTTGTTGGTGGAGCTGTGAACAGATCCAACAATTCTGGAGAACAATTTGGAAATAAGCTCAAAAAGTTATCAAACTGTGCATACCTTTTAATTCAGCAGTGTTTCTGCTGGGCTTATATTCCAGGGAGATCTTAAAGGGGGTGAAAGGAACCCACATGTTCAAAAATATTTGTGACAGCCCTTTTTGTAGTGGCAAGAAACTGGAAACTGAATGGATGCCCATCAATGGGAGAATGGCTGAATAAATTGTGGTATATGAATGTTATGGAATATTATTGTTCTGTAAGAAATGATCAACAGGATGACTTCAGAGATGATTTCAAAGAAGCCTGGAGAGACTTACATGAATTAATGCTAAGTGAAATGAGCAGAACCAGGAGATGATTCAAATCAATTCCACTTGGTCAGTGATGAAGAGAGCCATGTATACCCAGAGAGAGGACTGTGAAAACTGAGTGTGGACCACAACATAGCATTTTCACTCTTTCTGTTGCTATTTGCTTCCATTTTGTTTACTTTCTCAGTTTTTTTCTTCCTTCTTAACTGTATAGATATGTATACATATATTGGATTTAACATATATTTTAACATATTTGACATGTATTGGAGTACCTGTCATTTAAGGGAGGGGTTGGGAGGACAGAGAGGAAAATTTGGAACAGAATGTTAAAAAAAATTATCCATGAATATGTTTTGTAAATAAAAAGCTTTGAGAAAAAAAGCAATTGATGAATAAAATATGACAAGGAGTAATAATTTAAGAATCCCTTAACTACAGAAGTAGAGCTAAAATGTTAGCATAAAGGTAGGGAATGACCCATGTCCTCCCAAATTACCCTTGAAACAACTTTAAAATGATGCCTAAAAATGAAATCTGGAGTAATAAATCAACATAAGGATGGAATGAAATGATTTTTAAGTCCAAGACAATTTAGATTAATGGTCTCACTAGGGTGAAACTATAGTACAGTAGCACATGCCACACCCCCACAGATCAGTAGCAGATATTTCCCTGGAAAATCAGCAGTAGGACAAGGCTAGCAAGTGCCCCCAACAAGCAAGTTAGCAGTGTCCTAGCAAATCAGCAGTAAAATATGCCTTGGCACACCAGGAGAAAGCCATAGGGGTGACTGATTCAGCAGCCCACAATGTATAATTGGGTCAGACAACTTGTCAGAAGGAAAATAAATTATCCTTTCCTGGGATAGAATTCAGGATTCTGCTTCATTGTATATATATGGATACAGGCCATAGAACTAAGTTGCAATCTTAAGGCGAAGAGGAGTACTCACCTACTAGTACTCATAACCACAGGGGAGCAGGAACCTTGGTCACAGTTGAAGTGGAAAAGACTGCTTAAAATCACTCACAGATTGTTAACAAAGGGCAAAAGAGCAATGAATGTGCCTTTCCTGAGATCATATCACCTTGCCACATGTGAAAACTTACAGACCTTAAGAACTACCTTTTAAAACAACAAAAAAAAAAAAAAGAAAAAAAAAAAAACCCTTGAAAATATAGCTAGTGATTTCTCCACCTCTGGAACAGAGTCCAATTTTAACTTTATGTTGTAAGCTAAGAAATAGGCTGGAAAATAAGCAAATAATAAGAAAAAGAATCTAACTATAGAAAGTTACTGTATGATAAGGAAGAACAAAACATGAATTTATAAAAGGACAATATCAAAATGACTATGTGAAAAGCCTAATGAAAAGGAAATAAATTGATTTCAGTGAAAAATAAATAAATAAATGACCGCCTTACAGGAAGAATTCAAAAAGGATTTTATTTCTTTTAATTTATTTATTAAATTTTTCCCAGTTACATTTATTTTTATTTTTCCCAGTTATTTACATTTAAAAACAATTTTTATATTTATTTTTAAAACTTTTTAGTTTCAGATTATCTCCCTTATCCCCACTTTCAGCTCCTTCAAAAATCTGTGTGTGGAGTCATGCAAAATATTTCCACAAAAAAATTGGGTTGTGAAAGACATAGATCTCCAATCCTAACAAACAAACAAAAATCCTCGAGAAAAATAGCTAAAAGAGAGACACACAGACAGAGAATATGGTTCAAGCCATGTTAAGACACAATCAGTTTCTTCTCTGGGTATTGATAGAACTTTTCATCATAAGTCCTTCAGAGTTGTTGTGGGTCATTGTACTGCTGAGAATAGCAAAGTCGTTTACAACTGATCATCTCAGAACATTGCTATTACTTTGAAACAGTGCATTTCACTTTGCTTGAGTCCATAGAGGACTTTCCAGGCTTTTTCTCAGAGCATCTTTCTCATCATTTCCCATAGACAATAATATTCCATCATAATCGCATACCAGAATCAGCCATTCCACAATTGATGGGTATCCCCACAATTTCCAGTTTTTTGCCTCTAAAAAAAGAGATGCTATAAATATTTTTTCCTTTTCCTTTTTTAAAGAATCTCTTTGGTATTCATTTCTAGTAGTAGTATTGTTAGGTCAAAGGGTATACATGATATTTTAGTCTAAAGGGTATACATGATATTTGCTACAAAAGAGGCACCCACAGCAGTCCTTCACCAAGGAGACAGAGTGATTGAGTGGGTGAACCTCCCAGCACAACCAGAACAAAGCCTTACACCTTACCCAGTGCTTGTGGCTAGGATTTTATTAAAGGCTATTAAGAGAGTAACACAATTATCTGGGATAAGTCCTGAAAAAATATACACATTCTATACTAACGCACAGATTAATGTATGCTGTGAGACCATCCAGAATGGCAAATTTTATTAGCCACCGCTCCAAATTTTGCACATGGATCTCCATTAAAGATTACCCGGCTACTACATAATTGGCGATGGATTTTTGAAGAAAAGGTTTCTAAGGTTCCTCTTAAAGGACCAACAATCTTTACAGATGCCTCCAAAGAAAATATTTGTGCCATATACTCTCATGATTTAACCATAAAGAGAGTAATCAGGACTCCTTTTCAATCCACTCAACAGAATGAATTATTTGCTATCATGCTAGCTCTCACTTATTACCCAGGAGACGTAAATATAATTACTGATTCAGCCTATTCAGTAGGTGTAGTACAAAGAATTGCCACAGCCCAAATAAAATTTGCAGCCTCCAATATTTATCAGCTCTTTAAGGAACTTCAAGAGCAAGTGAGAAAACATCCAGGCAAGATTTATATCTTGCATGTCCACTCACATAGTGGACTTCCAGGTCCCATTTTTGATGGAAATTCAAAGGCAGATAGCCTTCTAACCATGTTAGCCAGTAGTCCTTTATTTCAGGAAGCACAAGAATCTCATTCTAAATATCATCAGGCTGCTCGAGCTTTACGTTTACAATTTGGAATCACAAGAGAGGAAGCTAGGAGCATAGTAAAAAGCTGTACAGCTTGTCTTCCTTTCCATGCTCCTACACTCCCTCCAGGGAAGAATCCTCGTGGTTTGAGACCCAATGAAATCTGGCAAATGGATGTGACCCATTATAAATCTTTTGGTCGTCTATCTTTTATTCATGTCGTGGTAGACACCTTTTCAGGATTCACATTTGCAATGCCAGCAGCAAAAGAGACAGCCCGAGTGGTCACTGAATTCCTTATACAAGCTTTTGCAATTATGGGTGTGCCACAAGCAATAAAAACAGACAATGGACCTGCATATACGTCCAAACATTTTACACACTTTTGTGCACAGTATAAGATTTTACATACCACGGGCATACCCTTTAATCCTCAAGGGCAGGCAATAGTAGAGAGAAGAAACAGAGATATTAAGACACTCCTCCAAAAACAAAAGAAAGGGGGAGCCACAGGTAGCCCTAGGGAACTTCTAAATTTAGTTCTCTATACCATTAATTTTCTAATTTTTGACAAAGATGCACTGGCTCCGGCAGACAGGTTTTATAACCCACCAGAAGGGCAGTGTCCAGTGCGAGCAGCTCCACTGTCCTTAGATAATCGCCAGGTGATGTGGAGAGATCCAGAAAGTGGTGAATGGAAGGGACCAGATAGGTTAACTGCCTGGGGGAGAGGGTTTGCTTGTATTTCTTCAGCAGGAGAAGGAATCAGATGGGTGCCAACGAGTCATATTCGCCTTGTCCATCAGAGAGAGACAGAAAAAGAGAAAGGCCTCAAAATAAAGGAGAAGATCTAAGAAACATCTGACACTGAAAGAGCATGGATAATAAGAAGACTGTTAAAGAACTTTAAAAACCAGCAGGAATCATTGGACTTCCTCACACAAGATGAGACTAATGGACAATGGACTTATGGACATTTATAAATTTTCAATTTATGATTATGTTATATACTTCTAGCATGTGTTACGTTACTATGTTACTATGTGCTTATGTAATTTATGTAATTATCTGTAATACTTCCCATATTGATGGATTTATGTTTCAAGGTCATGACTGTCCTATGTTCTAAATCAAAAGAAAGGGGGAGATGTTAGGATTACTAAGTGAGAACTCAGGTTGTCTGGATGGTGACAAGGTGAGAATTCAGGTTTTCTGGACAATTACAAGGTGAGAACTCAGGTTGACTTGATAGAGGGGGCAAGCTCATTGGCTGGGGTGGTTCTTCCCAGAAGCCCTTGCATTATCCCACGCCCATTCTCTGGGAGGATAAAAAGAGACAGCATTGGGCGCAAAGGGCAGATCGGCCTGGAGAAGGATAAGAGCTGAAGGAGATTCAGAGCCAGGATTCAAGAGAAAGACTCTCTGCATTACATCAGGCCTGACGGGGCTCTCTGCAGGAAGGGAAGTCACTTCTAAGGACAAGAGTTAACAGCAACTGCCTGGAGACAACGGTTCACTACAGGAAGAAGAATCTGTCTGAGAGATTTGAGTAGACACAGCAGATCTCTTCCCAGAGAGCGATCCAGCAGCTTCTGGAGACAACAGCACACTACAATTTGGGTATGTATCATATCTTTTGATCATTTATTAATTGGAGCATGGTTCATATTTTTAAGAAATTTCCTTCTATGTTTGAAAAATGAGGCCTTATCAGAGAGGCCTCATCTTTTTTTTTTTTACAATTAGTATTGCTAATTGTATTTCCCCCCTTTTATTCTATTATCTCTCCTTTCATTGTTTCTGTCCCTCCCCTAATATGTTCCCTCTTTTATCACCCTCTTCCTTTTTCTCCCTATTTTCCTACAGAGTAAGATAAATTTCTATACCCATATTGAATGTGTACCCTGGAGTAAGGTTCACTAACTCCTTTCTTCTTCCTCTTCCCTTCCACTGTAAAAGTTTTTTTCTTGTCTCTTTTTATAGCAGATAATTTATACCATTCCACTTCTTTCCCTTTCTTCAAGCATATTCCTCTCTCATGTCTTAATTTATTTTTAAAAATATTATCCCATTATATTCAGTTTATATATGTGCACTCTGTCTACATATGTCTTCCATCTAACTGCCATAACAGTGAGAAAATTCTAATGAGTTACAGATATCATCCTCCCATATAGGAATGTAAACTGATAAACCTTATTAATTTCCTCATGATATCACTTTCCTGATTACATCTTTATGTTTCTCCCGAGTCCTATATTTGAAAATCAAATTTCCCATTCAGCCCTGATCTTTTCATTAATAATGCTCAAAAATCTTCTATTTAGTTGAATGTCCATCTTTTTTCCCCAAAGATTTATACTCAAATTTGATGGGTAAGTGATTCTTAGTTGTAATCTTAGCTCCATTGCTCTCTAGAATATCCCAATCCAAGCTCTCTGATGCTTTAATGTGAAAGCTCTTAAATCTTGTGTTTTCTTGACTATGGCTCCAGCACACTTGAATTGTTTCTTGCTGGATGCTTGCAATATTTTCTTCTTGAGGTGGAAGTTCTTTTATGTGGCTGTAATATTCCTGGGAGTTTTCATTTTGGGATCACTTTTAGAAGGTGATCAGTGGATTCTTTCAATTTGTATTATTCCTTCTGGTTTTAGAATATTTTTGATAGATGATGTCCAGGCTCTTATCTCTATTTTTCCAGGTAAGTTGTTTTTCCAATGAGGTATTTTGCATTTTTTTCTTTTTTCTTTTTTTTTTTCATTTTTCAGTTTTTCTTTATTGTATCTTGATTTCTCATAAAGACATTTCTTTCCATTTGCTCAGATCTAATTTTTAAGGAATCATTTTCTTTGGTGAGTTTTTATACCTCCTTTCCCATTTCACTGGTTTTGCTTTTTAAGGCACTCTCATTAGTTTTTTGTATTTCCTTTTATACCACTCTCAATTCTTTACCTAATTTTTCCTCTATCTGTAGAGGGCAGGAACTTAAATCTAGGACAGCAGCATATTTATATTTAAGTATCTAATCAATGTGAGATAATGATTCTCTAAGCACATACTTAATGAAATTACATCAGGCATATACATAGGGTAATATGGTGATGTAATGTTCTTCAGTTTTTATGCTCAGTGGGATGTAGTGATGTAATCATACTTGAGTATTTAAAGAGGGTCACAGACTCAGAACTCTCTCTTGGCAGCAGCTCTCAGCCACAACCCTCAGAAAAGACTTCAGCTCCAGGCGACAGACTCCAGATTCCAGACTCTATCTTTGACCAGCTACATGGCTCTCCTGCCTCCTTCACTCCTCCACTCAGACCAAGGACTGAACCCGTGGTCCTCCTGAAAGCTAGTCTGGACATTACATCTATCTCTTTTGCTTGACTTTCAAAATCTCTTTTGAGCTCTTTCATGACCTGAGCCTAATTCATATTTTTCTTGGAGATTTTGGATATAGAAGCATTGACTTTGTTATCATCTCTTGAGTGTGTGTATTGATTTTCCCTGTCACCATAGTAACTTTCTATGGTCACAAACTTTTCCTATTGTCTGCTCATTTTCCCAATCTATTACTTGGCTTTAACTTTTTGCTAAAGTAGGTCTCCATTTCCAGGGTAGAAAGTGCACTGTCCCAAGCTTCAGGTTTTTAAAGCTATTTTTCAAAAATCCTTCCAGGGATTTGATGACAAACACTCTTTTCTGCTACACAATTGTTAGGAATGTTCCATCCTACTGTAGCTGTAAGATCTAGTATACTAAAGCAACACTGCTCCTAAAAAGACCTTCTGTGGGCTGAGGCCTCCAGAAGCTATCCCCACCACCATTGCCCATGCCCACTCGTAGGTGACTTACTGACAAACCTTTTCTCCCAACCTTAAAAGTCATTTTTGGTGTCTCTGGGCTGAGAGGTCTAGGGGTTACCAGTACTGCCACTGATTCAGAGGTCCCTATACCCATTCCTGTCTTGCTGGCATGGAATCAGGGTTTGATTCAAGGCCCTGCTGGTGAAGCCTGCACCAAGACGGCTCGATACACTCCCACCCTATTATCACAAACCTTTTCTGATGATCTTCTAAGTTTTCTTCAGCTAGAAAATATTTTATTCTAACTGAGGTTTTTCTGATGCTCTAAAATTTGTTTAATATCATTATTTAAAGGAACTTGGAAGAATTTGGAGAAGAGGTTGGGTGAGTTCCTGCTTTTACTCTGCTATCTTGGCTCGACCTCTTCAAAAGGGATTTTACTTATCAAAATATGAGCGGTAGAGGAAAAAATGGAGAAAGAAATAAGAATGATGCGACAGTTATTATAAAAAGTCAAAAACTTGTTTAATGTAACAGAAGATTACAAAATAGACATACAAAAGATGTACAAAAAACATACAAAAAAATGAAAGTAGATATGCAAAAGTTCACTGAAGAAAATGACTTATTGAAGAGTAGAATTGACAGAATTGTGAGTGGTGCAGTGGAAAAATTACCATCTCTGTCAAGAGGACTGAATTCAAATCCATTCTCATACATTTATAGCTGTGTGGCTCTGGACAAATCATTTAGCTCTAATTGCTCAAAAAAAAAAAAAAAAAAAAGAATTGGTCAAATACTAAAGCTTATTGAAGAAAATAATTCCTTAAAAATTAGAACTGGGCAAATTGGAGTTATTGATTTCATAAAACTTAAAAAAAATAAAATGAGTGAAAGTATGGGAGGAAAATAACTGACTTAGAAAATAGATCAAAGGTTTCCCTCACAGGCTAATTGTACACTATTTCAAAGTCCGATTCTTTTTGTACAACAAAATAACTGTTTGGACATGTATGCATATGTTGTATTTAATTTATACTTTAACATATTTAACATGTGTTGGTCAACCTGCCATTGGGGAGGGGGGAAAAGAGGGGAAAAATTGAAACAAAAGGTTTGGCAATTGTCAATACTGTAAAATTACCCATGCATATATCTGGTAAATAAAAACTATAATTAAAAAAAAAAAGAAAATAGATCAAAGGGAGATAATTTAAAATTTATTTAGCAACCTGAAACTCATGACTAAAAAAAGAGCTTAGACATCATATTTCAAGAAGTTATCAAGGAAGATTAGAACCCAAAATCTCTAGTTCTCCTCTGGTCATAAATTCCTTCCTCCTCCACAGGTCTGAGAGGTAGACTATCCTCTGTTCCTCTAATCTATTTATTATCTCTCTCTTTATGCCTAAATCATGGACCCATTTTGATCTTATCTTGGTATATGGTGTTAAGTGTGGATCCATATCTAATTTCTGCCATATTAATTTCCAGTTTTCCCAACAGTTTTTTCCAAATAATGAATTTTTATCCCTAACCCAAAAATAAAATAGAAATTAAAAGAATCCATTGATCACCTCCTGAGAGAGATTTCAAAATGAAAATTCCCAGGAATATCATAGCCAAATTCCAGAGACATAGATTAAGTAGAAAATACTGCAAGTATACAAAAAAGAAACAATTTAAATATAATGAAGCCACAGTCTGGGTTACACAGGACTTAGCAACTTTTACATTAAAGTTCAGAAGACTTGGGATATGATATTTGGAATGCAAAAGAATTACCTACCCAGAAAAACTGAGTATAATCCTTCAGAGGAAAAAATGGATATTTTATAAGAGGACTTTCAAGCTTTCATGATTAAGATGTCAGAGCCAAGCAGAAAATTTAATTTTTAAACACTAAGCTCAAGAGAAACATAAAAAGGTAAACAGAAAAAAAGAAAACAGATTTATTAATTATAATCCCAACATGGAAAGATGATACTAACTCCTAAGAATACTATAATTATTTAGGAAATTTAGAAGGAGTATACATGAACAAAGAACATGGATATGAGTTCACCATATTGCAAACATGGACCAAAAAAA